>NC_057805.1:257091749-257101418 GCF_018294505.1 Triticum aestivum
GGCGGCGCGGTGGAGAGGCCGGCGGGACACGTGTCGCGCTCTGACTGGTCGGGGCGCGGCGGCGGACGTTGTCCGGCGGCGGCTGGACGCGTCCGCCCGCGGAGAGGGGAACATTAGGGTTTCGTCTGAGATTTCGTTTTTCGGGATGCCCACATATAAATAGGTAGAGGGAGCTAGGAGACTCCAAATGAGGTGCGGTTTTCGCCCACACGATCGTGATCGAACGACCTAGAGCATGGAAGAGAGTTTGGTGGGTTTTGGGCTGGTTTTGGAGGGGTTTTTTGCTGGACACTCAAATGGACTTTGCGGATGCCCGGTTAACCGTTGGAGTACCAAACGACCTCCGAATGGAACGAAACTTGACCGGTAGTCTCCGGGCGGTATATTAAGACCACTTGACAAGCCTCGGTCCATTCCGAGAAAGTTTGACGCATGCACACGAAAGAAAACTAGAGGGGTGCACCGGAGGAGATAGGAGCGCCGGATTGAAAAACGGACAACGGGGAAAATGTTCGGATGCATGAGACGAACACGTATGCGAATGCAATGCACATGATGACATGATACAAAAATGCATGACATGGCAAAATACAAAACGAAAGACAAAACCCGACAACGGAGGGAAAAACATATCACATAGCCAGAAATGGCAAGAGTCGGAGATACAAATATGGCAAGTTACATGCGGGGTGTTACAACACTCCACCACTACGAGAGGATCTCGTCCCGAGATCTAGGACTGAAAGAACTCCGGATATTCGGAACGGAGATGGTCCTCGCGTTCCCAGGTGGCTTCCCGGTCGGAATGGTGCGACCGCTTCACTTTCAGGAATTTGATAGACTTGTTGCGAGTCTTGCGCTCAGTTTCTTCAAGAATAGCAACTGGGTGCTCATGATAAGACAAATCTTCTTGGAGATCAATCTCTTCGAAGTCGATAGTGCGCTCAGGCGTCTTGAAGCACTTGCGGAGCTGTGACACGTGGAACACATCGTGCATGTTCGCGAAGTTGGAAGGAAGCTCAAGTTGATAGGCGAGGTCGCCTCTTTTGCCAATGATCTTGAAAGAACCCACGTATCTAGGGGCAAGCTTCCCTTTGATACCGAAGCGACAAGTGCCTTTCATTGGAGAGATGCGGAGGTAGACATGGTGTCCGATCTCGAACGCCAAATCACGATGCTTACTATCATAGTAGCTCTTCTGGCGCGATTGCGCGGCTTTGAGATTATCACGGATGACTTTACACATTTCTTCAGCTTCAGTGATTAAGTCATTGCCAAGAAGTTGGCGTTCACCAGTCTCTGACCAATTGAGAGGAGTACGGCACTTTCTGCCATAGAGAGTCTCGAATGGGGCCTTGCCCGAACTCGCTTGGAAGCTGTTGTTGTAGGAGAATTCAGCATATGGAAGACAATCTTCCCATTTCATGCCAAAGGAAATGACACAAGCCCTGAGCATATCTTCAAGAATTTGATTGACTCGCTCGACTTGGCCACTAGTTTGAGGATGGAAAACTGTGCTGAAGCAAATGTTTGTGCCCATGGCCTTCTAGAAGGAGTCCCAGAACTTAGAGGTGAAGATGCTTCCACGATCTGAAGAAATCAATTGTGGAATGCCGTGCAAGGAGACAATTCTGGAGGTGTAGAGCTCTGCCAGCTGAGCTGCTGTGATGGATTCTTTGATTGGAAGGAAATGAGCCACTTTAGAGAGCTTGGCGATGACAACGAAGATAGCGTCATTTCCGCGCTTGGACTTGGGAAATCCAGTCACGAAGTCCATTTCGATATGATCAAACTTCCATTCTGGGATAGCAAGAGGTTGGAGGAGACCAGCTGGTCGTTGGTGTTCTGCTTTCACTCTTCGACAGACATCACATTCGTTCACGAATTGAGCAATTTCTCGCTTCATTCGAGTCCACCAATACGACTGCTTGAGGTCATGATACATCTTCGTATTTCCAGGATGAATGGAAAGGAGAGAATTGTGCGCCTCGTTCATTATGACTTTCCTTAGATCACCTTTCGGAACCACAATCCGGTCCTCGAAGAACAAAGTGTCTCTGTCATCAATGCGATAGCACTTGTATTTGGAAAGACCCTTGTCGATACCACGTTTCACCTTCTTCACCATGGCATCGAGGAGTTGTGCCTCACGAATTTGATCTTCCAAAGTAGGAGATACTATGAGGTTGGCAAGAACGCCTTGAGGAACAACTTGGAGATTCAGCTTGCGGAAAGCTTCACAAAGATCCGGTTGGAAAGGCTTGAGAATTAAGCTGTTGCAATAAGCTTTCCTGCTTAAAGCATCTGCAATGACATTTGCTTTGCCTGGAGTATATTCAATACTCGGATTGTACTCTTGAATCATTTCGACCCATCGAGTCTGCCTGAGGTTGAGGTTGGGCTGAGTGAAGATATACTTGAGACTCTTGTGATCAGTGAAAATGTCCACTTGTCTTCCCAACAAGAGATGTCTCCACGTAATCAAAGCATGGACAACTGCCGCCAACTCAAGATCGTGACTGGGGTAGTTCTTCTCGTTGGGCTTCAACTGCCGAGAGGTATAGGCCACAACTTTCTTCTCTTGCATTAACACAGCACCGAGACCTTGGAGAGAAGCATCACAGAAAACTTCATACGGCTTGGATTCATCAGGAGGAGTCAAGACAGGAGCTGTGACTAGTTTCTATTTGAGAGTGTTGAAAGCAACGTCACACTCAGGAGACCAGACATACTTCACATGCTTCTGTAGGAGGTTGGAAAGAGGTTTTGCAATCTTGGAGAAATTCTCAACGAATCTCCGGCAATAGCTTGCAAGACCCAGAAAACTGCGGAGCTGCTTCACATTTTGAGGAGGTTCCCAATCCAGAACTGCGGACACCTTCTCGGGGTTAACAGCGATGCCTTTGGCAGAGATGATGTGACCAAGGAAAATAACTTCATCGAGCCAAAACTCACATTTGGAGAACTTCGCATAGAATTGATACTCTCTGAGCTTGTCGAGCACCAGTCGCAAATGTTTGGCATGATCCTGCTTGTTCTTGGAGAAGTCCAAGATATCATCGAGATACACCAGAACGAATTCATTGGTATAGGGGTTGAAGATGAAATTCATCATCCGAGAGAACACCGGAGGAGCATTGACAAGGCCGAAAGACACGACAGTATATTCATAAGAACCAAAGCTTGTTCTGAATGCTGTCTTGGGAATATCTTCTTCACGAATGCGAATCTGATGATAACCCATACGAAGGTCAAGCTTCGAGAATACTTTAGCACCTTTGAGTTGCTCAAATAGCTCATTAATGTTGGGAAGTGGATACTTGTTCTTGATTGTCTTCTTTCAATGGACGGTAGTCGACACAAAGTCGGTCCGTGCCATCCTTCTTCTTGACAAAAAGAACACCACAACCCCATGGAGAAGAACTCGGTCTGATCAAACCCAGACGTTCTTGTTCATCGAGCTGCTTCTTCAATTCCTTCAGCTCGTTTGGTCCAAGCTTGTATGGACGCTTGCAAACGGGTACAGTACCAGGCTCTAGTTCGATAACGAACTCAACTGGCCGGTGCGGAGGCATACCCGGAAGCTCTTATGGAAAGACATCTTGATACTCGCAAACGACTGGAATTTGAGAGATGGCATCCAATTCGCCCTTCTCATTGAGAGAGAAAAACCGAATGGTTTCATCACGAGCGGCAAAAATAATCACATCCTCAGACGAGTGTGTCAATTGAATTTCTCTGGCCGGACAATTAAGTTGAGCCTTGTGCTTAGAAAGCCAGTCCATCCCGAGAATTAGATCAATATCCGAGTCACCAAGAACAATTGGAGAAGACAGAAATGCATAATCGCCCATCTTGATGGTAACATTCGGAACCATGGAACTTGCATTCATGCATTTGCCCGGAGAGACAACTGCTAACGGCCTAGGCAATCCTTGGAAATGCAATTCATGCTTGGATGCAAAAGGTCTTGATATGAAAGAAAGAGATGCACCAGTATCAAAAAGAACTTTTGCAGGAATATCGTTAACAGAGAGATTACCCATTATCACATCAGTAGATTCCTCCGCTTGGGCTGCATTCATCATGTTCACCTTTGCAAACTTTGGATTATGCTTGACCACTGCATAGCTGGAAGATCTGACAGGAGGAGGAGGAGGAAGACGCCTCTGGTTGAAGCACTTGTTAGCATAGTGACCTTTCTGCTGACATTTGTTGCAAGTCACCTCTGAGAGTGGACGGTGATAAGGAGCATTGGACTTTGGAGCTTGATTCTGAGACTTGTTCTGATAACCAGAGTTGGAAGAGTTTGAAGAACCATGGCCACCTTTGTTCTTCTGCTGGTAAGGCTGACGAAACGGAGGAGGAGGAGGCAACCAGAACTTCTGTTGCTTAGCTGTCACAAGTGAGGAAGAAGAAGACTGAACTGCGTCCCTGACTCTCTTCTTAGAAGCCTCACACTTGAGCTGAGCAGCCTCTTGCTTCAGTGCCATATTGTAGAATTGATCAAACTGAGTAGGCTCAACAAGAACGAGAGCTAACTGCAGATCCTCTTTAAGGCCACCTCTGAAGTGATAGATCATGCTCTTCTCATCAGGAACGTCTTGTTTAGCGAAGCGAGCAAGTTTCTGAAACTGAATGTTGTATTGCTACACAGACATGTTTCCTTGCTTGAGATTGCGGAACTCCTCACGCTTGCTCTCAACAACACTTTGTGGAATGTGGTGCACTTTGAAGTCCCGACAGAAGTCAGTCCAAGTGATCACACGACCTCCTCTGGAATCTTTGTATTGCTGAAACGAATCAGCAGCTTGGTCCTTGAGCTGGAAAGAAGCGAACTTGACAAAATCCTCAGGCCTGACATTGCTACATTCAAAATGCTTGTTGATGTCCACGAGCCAATCATCGGCATCCGTGGCCTCGGCACAGTAGCTGAAAGACTTGGGCTGATTTGCGAGAAACTGGTTGAGAGTGGCAAAGTGAAACTGATTGTTGCCTTGACCTTGATTGCCTTGATTGCCTTGCCCTTGAGTACGTTCTTGCAAGAGTTGCAGAATCATTTGAGCATTGGCGTTGGTGGCTGCCATGATTGCTTGCCATGCCTCCGGAGGTGGAGGTGGTGGCGGAGGGTTCGCTTGACTCCCTTCATTGCGATCCGGATTCTGACGCGTTGGCGGAGCCATCCTGAAGAGGGTGACATCCGTTAGCATCTTGATAGATAAAAGATAAGTAGAATCAACGGATAGAAATTGCAACATATAGTCTTCACAATAAGCATTCGCACGAAGATGAACGAATGAATTCCGTAGTAAAACATCACACTTCCATAAGTTGAGAAGCCACTTGCAAAAGATATGGAATGAACATATGAATTCGAAGAAACTCGAATACCACAATAAAACAAAGTATTGGCTTGCAAAATAAGCCGGAACAAACATATGATAGATATTTCGTCCGAAGTTTTCGTGGTGGGGCCCACACGGGCTCAATCGTACAGCACCATCATGTACAAGGCTGTGCACATGACATACGAAGCGTCCCCGAGTCGGCAAAGCCATGGACTCTTTAAGACACAACGAGACCACTGTAAAATCAACCGTATACAGGCGGACCACTAGACGTCGAACCCCAATCACATATCATGCGTCTGTCAGAAAGAAATCCTAAGGCTACTTGAATTCCCACTTATGAACTCCCGAAACTTTCGGGTTATGCAATCTGGTGTAGGGGATACAGGGGACACAAAATATATCACCCAAACTAGCAATCCCTAGATCCAGCTGTATCCATCCGTCAACACATAACCAAGAAACCTTCGAAAATCGTTTACCTCAACCTTCGAAAAACATCCGTTATACAAGTTATGGCAATACTCCCGAACTCCCGCCCCAGTACTGGGTGGCGTCGAGGTGATCTCACCAACAACTGCATAAAAGAGATTTCGATGTCGGCGAAACTCAGGTATTCCAGAACTGCAACGATAAAATTGTGACGACAACACCTCGGAGCTCAACTCCCCGGGACACTGCCACAACCCCTAAATGACAGGAGGCACCAAGAACAATGTTCTCGTCACAAATCGATCGGAACGATTCCAAGATACCCGCATGATCCTAAATTTTTTTTTTAGTGAAATTTGAGGAGAGAATAGTCAAAACTTCTATGTCAGGAGACCTCACCAAAGCGACGAAGGGACTGAGGAGTAAAAAGAATCCTACTCTCTGATATATATAATCCTAAGACTCAAAACATTTTTATTCTAGACTCAACAACGCCAGCGATTCGATCAAGCAGGGGGCTCCTAAGTCGGGGATGGCTCTGATTACCAACTTGTAACGCCCACAATGCGGCTATATCTCCCATGTGTCGAGGCACGACTTAGAGGCATAACCGCATAGTGGTTTTGTCGCAAGAAGGGTCATCTTCACACAATCCCATGTAATGAACAAGAATGGGATAAAGAGTTGGCTTACAATCGCCACTTCACACAATACATAAATATCATCATACATCATCCAAAATACAATCATATAGACCGACTACGGTCAAAAACCAGATGAAAATAAGACAACCCCAAATGCTAGATCCCCGATCGTCCCAACTGGGCTCCACTACTGATCATCAGGAAAAGACACATAGTAACGACCACGTTCCTCGTCGAACTCCCACTTGAGATCGACGCCATCATCTGCACTGGCATCGTCGGCACCTGCAACTGTTTTTGGAAGTATCTGTGAGTCACGGGGACTCAGCAATCTCACACCCGCGAGATCAAGACTATTTAAGCTTGTAGGACAATGAGGTGCAAAGAGGTGAAGCAGCAGCGGCAAAAGCATATATGGTGGCTAACTTACGCAAATGAGAGCGAGAAGAGAAGCAACGGAACGGACGTCATCTAGCAATGACCAAGAAGAGGTCCTGAACACCTACTTACGTCATACATAACACAGACCGTGTTCACTTCCCGGACTCCGCCGAGAAGAGACCATCACGGCTACACACGCACTTGGTGTATTTTAATTGGGGTCAAGTGACAAGTTATCTACAACCGGTCATTAACAAATTCCCATCTGCCTCATAACCGCGGGCACGGCTTTCGAAAGATAATACCCTGCAGGGGTGTCCCAACTTAGCCCATCATAAGCTCTCACGGTCAACGAAGGATAAACCTTCTCCCGGAAAACCCGATCAGTCTCGGAATCCCGGTTTACAAGACATCTCGACAATGGTAAAACAAGACCAGCAAAGCCTCCCGAATGTGCCGATAAATCCCGATAGGAGCTGCACATATCTCGTTCTCAGGGCACACCGGATTGTCCAAGCTTCCGATAGGCCAGTCCAGAGTTGCCCCTGGTGGCCACCGGCGACTGACAGTTTGGACCAATACTCAGAGGACCACTGGCCCGGGGGTTTAAAAATAAAGATGACCCTCGGGCTCTAGAAAACCCGAGGGAAAAAGGTATAGGTCGCAAATGGTAAAACCAAGGTTGGGCCTTGCTGGAGGAGTTTTATTCAAGGCGAACTGTCAAGGGGGTCCCATAAATCACCCGACCGCGTAAGGAACGCAAACTCAAGGAACATAATCCCGGTATAACAGTAACTAGGGCGGCAAGAGTGGAACAAAACACCAGGCATAAGGCCGAGCCTTCCACCCTTTACCAAACTATATAGATGCATTAATTAAATAAGAGATTTTGTGATATCCCAACATATCCATGTTCCGACGAGGAACAAACTTCAACTTCACCTGCAACTAGCAACGCTATAAGAGGGGCTGAGCAAAAGCGGTAACATAGCCAAACAACGGTTTGCTAGGAAAGGATGGTTAGGGCTGACATGGCTGAAATAGGAGACATGATATAGCAAGTGATAGGCAGCGAGCATGGCAATAGAGCGAACAACTAGCATAGCAAAGATAGAAGTGATTTCGAGGGGTGGTCATCTTGCCTGCAAGATTCTCAGAGTTGTCGAAAGCTTGATCCTCGTAAGCCTACTCGACAGGTTCCTCGTTCACGAACTCGTCTCCCGGCTCTACCCAAGACAAGAACACAAACAAACGGAACCACAATCAACAACGAGAAATGCGCAAGCAACATGATGCAAGACATGTATGATATGCAAGATGTGATATGCGATGCGTATGCGTGCTCCGGAAGGAAAATGATGAACATGACAGTAACTTGGCAAACCAAGCATGCCACTAGAAATATGAGATGATTTCGGTCGAAAACGATATAAAGATCACCGGAATCGGATGCACGGTTTGCAAATGGCAAGCAAAACAAGAATGACACTAATCTGCGATAAACAGCAAGATAGCACCTAAAATGCAGCAAGTAGCAATGTAAAAGCACTCCAACATAGCAACAAATCCCATGGCAGTAATCTACAGGAGATGCTTGACAAAAGATGAACACTGAGCTACGGCTAGTTCACAACATATCAAGCTCAAACAAGCATGGCAAAAGTGCAAAAGATTACAGGTTCACAGACTTAGTGAAAAACTGGACATGGCAGAAATCATCATCAGGTAGCAATGTTCAGAGCATGAAATCAACATGCTACAGGAACTTAACATAGCAAAGCAAGGCATGGTAGTGTTCTACTAAATGCACTTGACAAAAGTCCCTTACTGACTATAAGCCAAAAAGGACCAGAAGATATGCTGGCAAGCATGTAAACATAGCAAGTTTCGTTATCAGGTTCCAGAGTTGGCAGAAAAACAGAGCATGGCAGAAATATTAATATGTAGACCTCTTTGTGAGCTTGATGCACTCACTAGAGAGCAATGCATGAAAAACCAAGCATACCTACAGCAGGATGGAATATTTATGAAGCTATCCATGGCAAGATCAATTGCATAGCATGTATGGATCAACTACAATAAGCTTGGCAAAAATGCAGATCAGGTTAAAAATCTGCCAGAAATATTTTATAGCAAAAGTAGAGCAAGATTGAGTCATGCTATAATACTCCAAAATTGCAAACAATTGCAGGAATGGATCGAGTAGAAATATAGCTACAAAACATCCTTACTGAACATCTCCAAAATATGCATGGATCTCTCTGTAGCATCAAGTTTACATGGCAACAAAATTACAGCAGACTAGGAATTACAACAAAATTACAGCAGACTAGGACTTACAACAAAATTACAACAAAATTACAGCAGTCCCTGAAATCAGAAATATTACGGGGCCTACTTTGCATGCTTGTGCTAGTCACCACAGGGATCACAAAAATACATGGACTACACCACTGGAAATATGGCATGGCATACTTCAAAACACATGTAGAGCTCATGCCCAAAAGATGCACAGAATAAATGATACAAAAATGACAAATCTCCAAGTTCTGATAAGAACCAGAGATTAACAGCAACTAGCCCTCTTCCAACGAAGCTTTCGGCATCACTATGACCTCTAATGAACATGGTGCAATTGAACAAAATGAAGAGCATCACGAGGCGAACAATTTGACATATTATACGCGCGAATAGAAGCTACATGCACAAAGTTATCGCATCTCGAACAGGAGCATATACTGAGAAAATTCTGGGACTTGGGAAAAAACGAGCGTGGGAAGTCAACGGGGAGGAATTACCAGATCGGATCGGGCTGTTGGAGCTCGGGCTCGCTCGCCGGAGGAGAAGAAGGGCCGGCGGTCGGC
>NC_057805.1:257101831-257202597 GCF_018294505.1 Triticum aestivum
GGGCCGGCGATGGGCCTGCGGGCCGGCGGCGCGGTGGAGAGGCCGGCGGGACACGTGTCGCGCTCTGACTGGTCGGGGCGCGGCGGCTGGACGCGTCCGCCTGCGGTGAGGGGAAAATTAGGGTTTCGTCTGAGATTTCGTTTTTCGGGATGCCCACATATAAATAGGTAGAGGGAGCTAGGAGACTCCAAATGAGGTGCGGTTTTCGCCCACACGATCGTGATCGAACGACCTAGAGCATGGAAGAGAGTTTGGTGGGTTTTGGGCTGGTTTTGGAGGGGGTTTTGCTAGACACTCAAATTGACTTTGCGGATGCCCGGTTAACCGTTGGAGTACCAAACGACCTCCGAATGGAACGAAACTTGACCGGTAGTCTCCGGGCGGTATATTAAGAGCACTTGACAAGTCTCGGTCCATTCCGAGAAAGTTTGACACACGCACACGAAAGAAAACTAGAGGGGTGCACCGGAGGAGATAGGAGCGCCGGATTGAAAAACGGACAACGGGGAAAATGCTCGGATGCATGAGACGAACACGTATGCGAATGCAATGCACATGATGACATGATATGAAAATGCATGACATGGCAAAATACAAAACGAAAGACAAAACCCGACAACGGAGGGAAAAACATATCACATAGCCGGAAATGGCAAGAGTCGGAGATACAAATATGGCAAGTTACATGCGGGGTGTTACATCTTGTTCGCGTTTATTGCGAATGAATTTTCAGTATGATGAAATATGTTTCTTGATTTGCGCTAGGGATGATGAACGAAGTCGAGGCACTTAAGAAGGCTGTGGCCGAGGCCGAGAAAAAGGCAACCACAAACAAGCCTCTTCGTGAGAAGCACGAGGCCAGGGTTATTAAAGCTGAGCAGGAGCTGCAAGAGGCCGTGAAGAAATGCGAGACCTTGGAGCAGAGTTTAACGGAGAAAGAATCCGAACTCACCAAGGCGCTTCAGGCCATGAGCGAAGCCCGGGGGGAAACCCAAAGCGCCCTGCAGGGGATCCAAGAGGCGAGGAAGATCGCGGCGGGTAAGGCTTTTTCCATGTAATTTTGAATTCGGATTTCTCAGGGGTATTTGCCGAGCTGCCCCGCAGCATATCGGATGCCGCCCAATTCTACCGAGCCGAAGAAAGGAACACTATGGATAAGCTCTTTTGGACGCAGTATTTGGCACCGAATTATCCGGTGCCCTTTGTCGATCAACTGAAACAGCTGATCGAACTGCATAAGGCGGCGGAACTAGCCATGAAGGAGATGATTATCCGGCTATGGCCCGCTGAGCCGATTCCATGCAGCTACTTCGGGCTCGTGAAGCGGCTTGTGAGTGCCTACCCTCAACTTGATGTCATCAAGCGGTCTGTCTGTATAGAGGGTGCGCGAATGGCCTTCGCCCGCACAAAGGTGCACTGGGGGAAGATGGATGCTGAAAAGCTGATGACCGAAGGACCGCCAGAGGGCAAGGAGCACCGCAAGCCCGAATTATATTATGAGAGTGTCCTGAAAGGATCCTACCTTGCAGCGGAGCTATGCAACAAGGACATTATATTTCCATGAGTGCAAATCATGTTGTACTTTGTAATGTCTGAACAAGGTCATTTATATTATTTATTGCCTGTTATATTAAAGTTTATCCTCCTGCGCGGCCGTTTTATATATTAATCCTGAGAGTTGGCCAGTCGCCGGCTTCTGCCCCCATGTCAGAAGTACGGGGGTGTTCGGGATAGACCTGATCACTCTTTATCCCAGTTTTGGGTCCTTCGAAGGAGGTGCTCAGCCCAATGAACCAGGCAATCGGACTATAGGGCTTTATCGCTCTCACTTACCCATAGGAGCTTTAGGAAGGTAGGCGCAGCCCCTGGTGTTCGGAAGACCGCACGAGGGGCTCTATAAGCACCTGATCGGAAGAAAAACCCGATCCATCGCATGCTGCATTGGTTATGGCATCATGCGGGAGAAATCCTTAAAGATTTTACAACCTCTCGAACAGCTGACCAGCTCTCGCCGTATCATGACAGTCAGTTTTCGGCTTTCTCTACTGAGGTGCTCGTCTGGAAGAACCGGGACACAATCGCAGTAGTTCTCGCAGTGCTACTTTAGCCGATATAGCAGAACGTAAGGTACCAAAACGTGGGAGCCAGGCAAACCCAACTATTGACCCAAGACATGACTCGGAGCCGATGCATATAATGCTATAGGTTCGGGGTGCCGAACTTCCGTGAAGGTGTTCGGACTTTATTGCCGTATTATGGGTAAAACGAAGCCCCTGGCATATTTGAAGGCATATCGTGGTGTACGGATGCCGCTTGACAAGAGAATTTTAATAAGAAATAACAGCAGATAAGCGTCATATGAATCCATATGTTGTATTTGAATAGTACGTTGATGCGTATAAGTACAAGTAATGTGATAAAAAGGAAATATGACTGTGGAACCTGCTGAGACCAGGGGGAAGAAGTTGTGTGCGGATCCGGAGTATAGTCAGATGGTCATCGCGGGGAATGTCTAAGGATTCCCTTGCGCGTTCGAGCTGCCTCCATATCGACCGTCCTGGTTGGCGCAAAGGTGAACCTGCGAAGGAAATGTAATAAATGTTTGCGTGCCGGAGAGCAGTTGAGCCGCTGAGTGTGGCCTGTCCTGGCCTTCGCCGGAGTGTTTAATTGAGCTCTGGACGAGCCGGGCTATCCTTCCCCGAAGTAGTTCGGAGTCCTTTGACGGTGTCCGGGAGCCTGGCCGTTGACTCGAGGTTCGGCTGCAAGGTGCTGCTCGTTGCTTCTAATGTTAAGGCAGCGGTGTACTCGTTGATGCCAAAGTAAAGTTTGTCCTTGCCATTAACCGTGATGATGCCACGTGGACCGGGCATTTTGAGCTTATGGTAGGCAAAATGTGGCACCGCATTGAATCGAGCAAACGCGGTTCGTCCGAGCAGTGCCTGATAATCACTGCGGAAGGGGACGATTTCGAAGATTAACTCTTTGGTACGGGAATTGTCGGGTGATCCGAAGACTACCTCAAGGGCGATGGAGCCTGTACAGCTGGCTTCCCCACCTGGTATAATGCCTCTGAAAGTGGCTTTAGTAGGTTTGATCACCGAATGATCGATGCCCATCTTGCGCCCTGTGTCCTGGTAAAGCATGTTTAAACTGCTGCCTCCGTCCATAAGGACTCGTGTGAGGTGGAACCCGTTGATTATTGGGTCAAGGATTAGTGCGGCTGGGTTGCCCTGATTGGCGTTAGCCGGACGATCCGCGCGGTTGAAGGTGACCGACCCTAGTTTATATTGTGGGACGACTAGCTCCGTTAAGTCGGCATCCCTAAGGGTGCGTATCCAGTCCGGGTTGGGAATTTGGGTGGTCTTTACCACGTTCACCGTTTGTATTTGCGGGGGAAATTTCTTTTGCCCTCCTGTGTTAGGTGATCTGGGCTCTTCGTCGCCATCATCGCTTTGAGACCCCCTTCTTTGTTTTTGGTGCCTGCCCTGCCGGCTTGTTTGAAGACCCAGCATTCTCTATTGGTATGGATGGCTGGCGTCCCAGGGGTGCCATGAATTTGGCATTGGCGATCGAGTATGCGGTCCAGACTGGATGGACCCGAATTGTTGTTTTTGAGTGGCCCTTTCCGCTGACCGGAGTTTGAGCCACTAAACCCGGCATTAACTGCCATATCTTCGGCGTTTTCACCATATTTGCGGCGCTTGAGTTTTTTGCGTCGTGGTTTGCCGTTGCTATCCCTGGCCTCTAATGTGCCAGGTTTGCTTGCTGTGTTGTTACTACGAGCCAACCAGCTATCTTCGCCCGCGCAAAAGCGGGTCATAAGTGTCATGAGGGCTGCCATGGATTTTTGCTTCTCTTGGCCGAGCTGCCGGGCGAGCCACTCATCACGGATGTTATGCTTAAATGCCGCTAAGGCCTTTGCATCCGGACAATCGACAATTTGGTTCTTCTTAGTTAGGAACTGGGTCGAGAATTTCCTGGCCGATTCCCCTGGCTGCTGAGTTATATGACTTAAATCGTCAGCATCCGGCGGTCGCACATAAGTGCCCTGGAAATTGTCTAGGAATGCATCTGCCAGGCTCTCCCAACTTCCGATGGAGTTTGCCGGCAAGCTATTCAGCCCTTTGAGTTTTAGCGGGAGATACTTGATGGCGTGTAGATCATCCCCGCGGGCCATGTGAATGTGGAGGAAGAAGTCTTCTGTCCATACCGCGGGGTCTATAGTACTATCATATGATTCAATGGTTACGGGTTTAAACCCTTCTGGGAATTCATGATCCATTACTTCATCAGTGAAGCATAGGGGGTGTACGGCACCTCTGTGTCGGGCTATGTCGCGACGCAGATCATACGAGTCTTGTCTGCTGTATTCGGCCCGGCCGGATTTGCTTTTAGGGTATCCGGCGTGACGATCATCGTCACGCGTTTGGGCGCGACCCCGTGATCCGTAGATCGATCTTGTATGTCCTGCTTTGTTTTCCAATGTGTTTCGCAGGTCCTGCGTGTTTCCCCGGGCCTTGGTATTTTTGTTTGAATGGCGGCGGGGTGCGGGCAGGACATCGGGCTGATATGCCCCTCTGTCTCGGCCACGAGGTGGCCGATCAGCCGCATCATATGCTGGTAATGTAGGTTTTAATGCTTCCTCCTCGAGTTGAGGTAGCAACCTGCGCTTTGGGTAACTCTTGGTTGGGCGCTCGAGTTTGTATTCCTCGGCCGCCAGGACTTCAGTCCATCTATCCGCTAGCAGATCTTGATCAGCTCGAAGCTGTTGTTGCTTTTTATTCAGGCTGTTTGCTGTGGCTATAAGCTGGCGCTTGAAGCACTCCTGCTCGACGGGATCCTCAGGCACGATAAATTCTTCGTCGCCGAGGCTCACCTCGTCTTCAGAGAGAGGCATGTAATTGTCATCCTCGGATTCTCCGTCTGCTGCCTGTTCCGGAGGGCTAGCTTGTTCATCCTCCCGCTCGAGGTCTGGCTGGAGGGGATTGTCGTCGTCTTCGGCACTATCCAGAGTGTTATTGTCTCTTGTGCCGGTATCGCTGCTTTTGCTATGGCGGGACTTAGAGCGGCGCCGCTGACGTCGGTGCTTGGATTGCTTCTTGGAGGGATTATCCTCCATTGTCTTATCGCCACCGCCTTCTTTGGGGGTGTCCACCATGTATATATCATATGATGAGGTGGCAGTCCAGCGCCCTATGGGCGGTGGTTCCTGTTCGTCTCCTGCATCGTCGTCCATACCGTCGATGTCTTCGGAGCTGAAATCGAGCATGTCGGTTAAATCGTCGACAGTGGCTACTAAGTGGGTGGTGGGTGGGCAGCGAATTTCTTCATCGTCCGCATCCCATTCTAGCCGGACATAGTTCGGCCAAGGGTCTCCTGACAAGGAGAGAGACCTCAATGAGTTTAGCATGTCGCCCAGTGGTGAGTGCTGAAAGATATCCGCGGAGGAAAACTCCATGATCGGTGCCCAATCAGATTCGATAGGCACGGACGCAGGCGGTTCGGAGCCTGTGGCCGGGCACGAATCCAAGTGTCCGGCAACACGGGTCTCATAGGAAGTGAAGTCAGCGTTCGGCTCTATCGCCGCTGCGTGCGCAGCCTCCGTGGCGGGGTCTATCCACGCGTCCTGGGACGGCACGATCTGCTCCGGATTGAGGGCCGGAGTAGTTGTAGGTGTGATCTCCCGAACACTGTCCGATGGCAGAGCTAAGTCATGCTTGTCGTGGTTGTGCGGCGCACCTGACATGGGCTCGAATCCGTCGAAGATCAAGTCTCCGCGGATGTCGGAAGTATAGTTCAAGTTTGCAAACCTGACCTGATGGCTAGGGGCGTAGCTCTCGATCTGCTCCAGATGGCCAAGCGAGTTGGCCCGCAGTACGAAGCCGCCGAACACGAAGATCTATTCGGGGAGGAAAACCTCACCCTGGATCGCATCGTTGCCGATGATCGAAGGGGCCATCAAACCTTGTGGTGACGGCACAGTGGAACTCTCAATGAAAGCACCAATGTCGGTGTCAAAATCGGCGGATCTCGGGTAGGGGGTCCCGAACTATGCGTCTAAGGCGGATGGTAACACGAGGCGGGGGACACGATGTATACCCAGGTTCGGGCCCTCTCGATGGAGGTAATACCCTACTTCCTGCTTGATTGATCTTGATGATATGAGTATTAAAAGAGTTGATCTACCACGAGATCATAGAGGCTAAACCCTAGAAGCTAGCCTATGGTATGATTGTTCTTGTCCTACGGACTAAACCCTCCGGTTTATATAGACACCGGAGGGGGCTAGGGTTACATAGAGTCGGTTACAAGGGAGGAGATCTACATATCCGTATTGCCAAGCTTGCCTTCCACGCCAAGGAGAGTCCCATCCGGACACGGGACGAAGTCTTCAATCTTGTATCTTCATAGTCCAATAGTTCGGCCAAAGGATATAGTCCGGCTGTCCGAGGACCCCCTAATCCAGGACTCCCTCAGAGACCTTGACCACGACCCAAGAAGCCCTGCTGCAGCAACCGTCCGCCCGCAGCAAGAATCCGCCTGGGCCAGAGGCTGGTAGCTCACCGACGAAGAAACGCGGAAGTTGAAGCCAGTTGCCGGCCGGGTTCTCCGACGAGACAACGAACTCCGGCAGCACCTCTCCCGAGTGGAAGCATGGTCGGGGAGGCCGCGCGACCACGGCGCATCTCCCTTCATCGACGGGGCTGCCGCGACTGGAGCGACCCTTGCCATGCGCAGCGGCGCTACCCCGGGAGCAGGGGGCCACGGCGGGGGTCACGGTGTGCTTACGGGGACGGCCGCGTCCGTGCTTTGGCACAAGGGAGTCGGGCCCCTCGCGGGGGGCCTTCCGCTTCTCCGCGGCAAAGAACCTCCTTCGACGGCACCATTGCTACTAGCAGAGGAGCAAGGAGGAAGAAGCAAGCGGACTGGGAAGAGATGGGCGACGGAGGCTCTGCCCCCTCCCCGTTTATAGCAAGAGAAGGCCAACCAGCGCCTCCCATGATCGCAGGTAATGATGGTTTTCCCTTGCATGTCGCAGAGACTTGACAAGTCGGGCAGTTGCCGAGAAAGCAGTGGGGAAGCGGAGACACCCACGTCCAATCAACCGCCATGCGTCGACCAGGGCCGCAGGCTATTGAGGCACGCGGCGCTCCGCACTTGACCATTGGCTTCGCCTCGAAGCCAAGCCCGAGTGCGCCTTGGGCCCGGGGGCTACTGTCGGCATTCAGGGAACGAGGGTCCCCAGACTTGCCTGCCTGCGGCCCACGGCGTGGCTCTGCGCGTGGGCCCGTACGGCCCATCTTCATCAACAAGGCATTCAAGACCCTCGCGAGGAGGACGACACAAGACCTCCTCAGGAGGTTCTCGTGACGTGAGCCATGACAATCAAGATCAGGCGGGCGCCAGCACGCGCAGTTACCTTGTTTCCCCTTTGGTGCTAGGGAAGCGAGCGCAGGCGCGGAGTACCGAAGCGTCAAGCAAATGTTTCCATATCAGTGCAACGAGACCAAGAACAGCAGGACGGCAAGACGGAGGTCACCATGGAGCCCAAGGCGGCGTCACCACCAGAGCCTTTTGCAGGCGAAGACCGCTTTTGTCAGGATAAGCTGCACTAGCTGTCCCGTTTCAAATTGGCCGTTGTTGGTTCCCTTCCCGCTCAATATTTGGGGAGAGGACCAGGGCCTATATAAGTAGAACTAGCCAGCACCGTAGGAGATAACTCATTCGGAGGCATCTCATCTGATCCCGAGTGATCCTGATCCACACACAGAGCGCAAGAGCACCTCAACCTCAGGAGGCTGTTCTTCTCCTTGTACTGTTCATCATTAGCCCAAGAGGCAATCCACCACCACCACACTGGAGTAGGGTATTACACCACAACGGTGGCCTGAACCAGTATAAACCCTGTGTCCTTTGTGTTGCGAGTTCATTGAGTTTGTCCGTGAGATCTTAGCAAACTAGGATGCGGATCGGTAGGTGGAGAACTTCGCGCGCAGCCCAGAGTTCGAACCTTAAGGGTTTTGCCGGAACCCGTGATCCGACAAAGTCCTATTGGCTATTTGGCTGGTTTCCTTTTTCAGGACAAAAACAAGGAACGAGTTTTGGGATTATGCACTGGTACCGGTACGAACGGAGTAGAACAGTTGGCAAGTAATACAATGAGCTCTTCTTATTGATAAATCCAATAATAATCAAATTAGAAAGGAAAAGAAAAAAGACAAAGAAAAATATCTGCATGAATCTTCGTGTAACATCAATGGCATATATAGGACCTAGATGTGCATTACTTAGAGCATATCTGGATGTGCTTTAGCAATACTATCAAACAAAACCCCTAATCATCATTGCAAACAGCGCATAGAACATGGCTAATGTGACAACCACAACTACACATGCTAGTTCCTTCTTGTCTCTTGCTTTCATCTGTTGCCTGTGATTGATTCTTTCTTGCTTCATCGTACTGATTGTACATTCCAGATCAGCCAGTTTCTTCTTCAGCTTTACGTTATCTTCTGCGAGCTTGGTGATAACACTCCGAGCCCTGCCATGCCATTCTTCATCCAGCCAGTTAACAAAGGCACAAGCCTCATATCCCTGCCAATGTTAAATAGTATTCTGGATGAGCGGTGGCTTTAGCTGAAGTAAAATGATGAACTTAATTAGCACTAACCTCTAAGGGCAACTGACAAACCGACTGCCAATGTCGACTCCCTCCGTGCATACACGTCGAGCGGGAGTGTGCCCGTCCACACAACTCAGCTTTTGGTACTTCTCGGTGGCGCAAAACTCGGAGTCAAACTCATGTTGGAGGAGTCTGGAGTCAAGCTCTGGATCTGGCGGCAGATCGGTTTCCTGGGGGGGGGGTCATTCAGGACGGATTCGGCAAGGAGCCATACTTTGGACATGCTAAAAAAGATCAGGATAGATTGGAACCTGACAAGACGATTCGGATCCATAGTACACCTGCCTTTTGATGACCTTAGGCAAGTACTCGGCGGCGACCGCCGTCATGGCGGCGATATGAGCAGGAGCAGCCGCACCGAAACCATCGGCACCACTCGTCCGCATTCCCCCAATGTCAGTGCCACGCGAGGGAATTTGGAGGCTATGTAGGGATTTGGGGGAAATGGGGAAACTATGGAGATAAGCTAACGGTCGGGAACTACTAATGGCACTATATATATGTTGTATACGACACACTGTTTGTACATGTCGTTTGTGTTAGGTATTACAACGTCACACACAATTTCCGCACCACACCGTGTGAGAAGACAATGTAGGTTAGACACGGTTGTCGTTACATAACCGTATGTGATGTACTACCCTGTCCATATAATTGAGTTACGGTGAGATACCGTGTAAACAGCCACTCCGCGGATATCCGTAAAAAAACAGCCACTCTACATATAGAGATGGCGCGGCCTAGGCAGCGGCTACCGGAGAAGAGGTCAATCCTCGGTCGGTGGGCGGTGGCGGCGTCATAGGAGGTCAATCCTCATTCTGCGGCAGGAGATAGGAGGAGCTCAACCATCGAGGTCGGCGGCGGCGTGATTCGAGCACATCCATCGCGGTCGATGGTGGGATAGTGGAGGTCAAACTTCAGGCGGCAGCCGCAGTAAGCTTTGCTCCTCGACCCTGCTGTCTCGGCATGCCACCACATCGCGCTTGTCTATCTGCTAGGTGGAGGTCGCCGTGCGGCTAATTAATTAAGGTATTCTTTTCGTGAGTGGCTAAATTTAGGTATTCAATTCCTAAGTGTAGTGTTGTACTAGTACTCTGCGTGTAAATTGACTGGCCATTAATTTTTGTCATAGCACGTCTGGATAACAACATGGAGCGCCCTTAGTAATTATTAAAATAAAACCTTGTGATTTATGCACGCATCTTTGGCAGCAGTTAATCTGTGTATTAATGTTGTTGTTTTGTTTTTAATTACCATTCTTGTGCTGCAAATGGAACGATCTCGATGGATGAAGAATCGGAAAACCACAGATTTTATTAGTGGCGTGACAGAGTTCATGAATTTGGCTGAAAGTACAAAGAGGAGAATTGGTGATGCGGATTACATCCTATGTCCATGTACTGATTGTGCCAATACAGAGTCACATGAAGTTGCAGATGTCCAGATGCACTTAGTCCCTAGGGGATTCATGGATGGATATACACGTTGGACCAGACACAGTGAAGAGGAGGTCATGGATGAAGATACCCAGGGCAGCGAGATGCCAAACCCCGATCAGTGTCACATGGATGTTGAATCTAACATCGGAGCAGAGGCGTCAAGCTACCAATGGAACACCGAAAAGCCAAAACGCTCACTCGAAAACCAAGACGTCGACACAGATGACGACGATCTTGATATGCCAGATTTTGCTGCTATGATTGCAGATTTCGAGGGCCTAGATAAGCATATGATTGGGTACAAGGATCTGCCAACCATTGATGCGGACTCCAAGAAAGAATACTATCCAGGTTGCAAAAAGAAATATTCCAGGTTGAGTCCCACCCTGGTGCTTCTCAGATTTAAAGCAGCAAACGGTCTATCAAACAAGGGCTTCACAGAGATGTTAGGTCTTTTGAAAGAAATTCTTCCGGAAGATAATGTGCTCCCCAGAAGCACGAATGAAGCGAAGAAAATTGTTTGCCCATTGTAACTTGAAGTACAGAAGATACACGCTTGTGTGAATGATTGTATATTGTACCATGGTGAGTACAAAGATTTTCGTTCATGTCCCTCATGCAAGCATGCATGATACAAGCGCGGGAGAGAAAAGGACAAGTACAAATTGGATTACGAGATCAAGACAGGAGTCCCGTTCAAGGTTGTTTGGTACTTGCCTTTAATTCCAAGGTTGAGGCGTTTGTTTGCAAACCCTAGAGAGGCAAAGAGGTTGCGGTGGCATCATGATGAGCGAATTGCGGATAGGTATATGAGGCACCCGGAAGATGGGGCTTAGTGGGAATAAATCGACAAAAAGTTTGAAAATTTTGCCAAGGATCCTAGAAGTATAAGGCTCGGGGAGTGTACTGACAGGATGAATCCTTTTGGCGATATGAGCACCAATCACAGCACATGGCCGGTGCTTATGTGCATATATAATCTAGCTCCTTGGTTGTGTATGAAGAAAAAATACATTATGATGTCAATGATTATCCAAGGCCCGAAGCAACCTAGAAATGACATCGACATTTACTTTCAGCTACTGGTAGAAGAATTGCTGACAATGTGGATAGATGCACCTGCTGTAAAATGTTATGATGCTTACAGAAAGGAGATTTCAGATCTACATGCGATGCTAGTGCACACCATTCAAGATATGCCGGCATTAGGCAACACATCGTGGCAGAAAACAAGGGGAGAAGTAGGGTGTGTCACATGCATGGATAGGACAGCTAGCAGAAGACTTCCCAACTCGCACAAAATAGTGTATTTGCGTCATCGTAGGTTCTTACGGAAAAATCACCCATACCGAAAGATGAAAGCTGAATTTGATGGTATGGCAGAGGCAGCTGTAGCCCCAAGACCCTATGAAGGGGAGGTGGTCCACAACATGGCTAAAAAAATTAATGTTGTGCTTGGCAAGAACCACCCTTTGACGGTGAAACTAACACCCAAGGGTCAAGTGTTTAAGAAGAAATCGATCTTCTGGAAATTACCTTACTGGGAGATTCTACGTGTATGTCACTGCATCAATGTCATGCACATAGAGAAGAACGTATGCGAAAGCATCCTTGGTACTCTGCTCAAGATTAAAGGTAAAAGAAAGGATGGTGACGGTTCACGACTCGATATGCTTGATGATCAATCACAACGCAAGATTGAAGCAAAAGATGATGACAAATTCATCAAAGCTCGCCAGAGTTACAATTTCAGTACAAAAGAAGCAACAGAGTTCTTCACCTATTTGTTGTCAGTTAAGACACCCTCTTCCTACTGCGGAAACATCAGAAGTCTCGTGGATGTGAGCTCAGGTAAAATGAAGTTGGCACACATGAAGTCAAATGATTGCCACGTAATGTTGACACAAATCCTCCCGGTGGCCATCAGGAATCTGATGGACAAAGATATAAGAAACACACTCATTGACCTGTGTGATTTCTTCAACCAACTATGGCAGAAAGTTGTAGATCCTGAAGAGTTGGATCATATGCAAGATGATATTGCAAGAATATTGTCCAACCTAGAGATGTTTTCCCACCGTCATTCTTTCATATCATGGTCCATCTCACTGTGCACCTTGTCAACCAGATAAAGTATTGTGGTCTTGTGTTTCTTCGCAACATGTATCCCTTCGAGCGGTTCATGGGAATCATGAAGCGCTTTTGTCGGAACCGAAACCATCCAGAGGCAAGCATCCTACAAGGTTATACCGCGGAGGAGGGGGTTTAGTTTTGCACCGAATACGTGAAACAAAGACCTATAGGTTTGCCCCTCTCTCGCCATGTGGGAAGGCTGAAAGGTAAGCCAGTCCTTGCTGGCACGCAAATGGCTGCACCCGGAGAATTGGCAGATAAAGCCCATTTGACGGTACTGCTTAACAACCCTGTTGAGGATATAGACCTTAGAGTCACCCGCCAGGAGGGGCCGGGTTACTCATATGGTCATTACCAGAAGCCCGGCGCCAATCTTGAAGACGGTGGGCCGAAGATGGGCTTTAGACCTGGATATGGCTCAAGGCCCGTAGTTACAATCATTATTATGGTAGAACTTGTAGTGTAAGGCAAGAATAGTTGAGAGTCTGAGCCGGACACTCTTATGTGCCGGCCGGGACTCTGAGAGCTGCTGGGCGTCAGCCTCCCTATATAAAGGGACGACCCGGCAGCGGTTTAGGGACAAGAACAATCTTATCGAGAGCCGGGCATAGCAGTTTAGCTCCCTGGTGATCGTAACCCTGATCAATACCACCTCAACTGGACGTAGGCTTTTACCTTCACCGTAAGGGGCCGAACCAGTATAAACCCTTGTGTTCCTTGTCCTGCATTAACCCCTTCAAGCTTCCTAGTTGCGATGGCTCCACGACTAAGTCCTAGCTCGAGGACATCTGCCGTGACAACTCCACGACAGTTGGCGCCCACCGTGGGGCCAGCGCATGGTGGATTTGAGTTCTTGAAGGGCAGCTTCGAAGGGCTCAAGGGATACGCTGTGGGCCGGATGACCAAGAGTCGTCGTGGCAAGCTCTACATCGACGATGCAAACTGGGGCCCCGACGCCGGCTCAATTGAGTACAGGTACCGGGTCCCCTTCGGCGGAATTCATGTTTTCATTGGCAAGATTGGTGAGCCGGGCCCTGAGCCGGATCTCTGCGCCGATCTCATCGAGACGGCTCAGCGTGCACAACCCGCCCGGGCCCGGCCTGCCTTAAGGCACGCGTTTGTGGGATGTATCCATGGAGGGCCCTCTGATCTATCTGGGTCTGGTGATGAGGCGGCCGCCGGCTCTGACGGCGAGTCGGCCACCGATGAGTCAAACTCGTTGTATCAACTTCAAGATGGCAGGCTCATGGGTTGTTCCGATGGTGACAGTATTCCGGACCCGTTTGAGCCGCCAAGTCAGGTTGGAGTCTTTATGGCTGGCGCGTAGCCTGTTCAGAACCCCGCTGCTGGAGCAGGAAACCCGGTGCCTTCTCCGGCTCAGGTGCTGATGGACCTCACGGACAAGATGACGGCCCTGTTAACCGCCACGGTTGACCCGGCGGATCAAGCTCAGCATGATGCAGAGGTGGCACCGTTAAAATTGGATCTAGTGAAAGCTAAGGAGGAGCTTGCAGCGGAAGGGATCAGGATGGCTGCAGAGAGGGCGGCTCTCGATGCCCAAACACAGCTGATCCAGGCGCAGTCCTTACAACTCACGATGGATCAGAACGCGTCCAATGAGGTCATGAGAAGGAGGCATCAAAAGACCCAATCTCGACTCCCTCCGGTTTACGATCCACGCAACCTCTTCAACACGCCAGGTGCAGGGTCTAGTAACCCGCCAGGGGTCATAGTGCCGGGGTCTGGAGCCCCTGTTCAGCCACGAGTGATGGGGCCTCCCCAGGTGCCCCCTGCCCCGCCTCAGTACGTGCCAATACCCCCGGGTCATTATAATAACCCGCTGGAGAACATGGTCGCTGCGGCAGCACGGCTGGCGGCTCTCCCAGTTGACGGCGACTCTCCGACGGCTATTGAAACCCGTCGGGTCAGGGAACTCCTTCAGACAGCACTGGCGCAGCAAGAGGCATACTCCTACAGCCGGGACAGGATCCACTCGACCCCACGTCCAGGCCAGAGCCCGAGTTACAGCCAGCACATGGTCTCAGCAACCGGCTCAAGTAGCGTCCGACGCCATGACCCGCCCCCTGGCCACGGCCCGGCTCATAATGGAGCCTTTCACGCAGCAGACCAGGACAGAGCGCGGCAAGAGTCGGAGCACGTGCCTCAATTGACGACTTACCAGACCCCCCCGGCTTATCCGACGACTTCCGTCGACGTGGGTATCCCCACCAGGACTGGGGGTGTCCCTTGTTTAGTACCAGCTATCCGCAATGAGCGTCTACCCAAGGACTTCAAAGGCCCTAGGAAGGTGCCTAATTACACAGCAGACTTACAGCCTGCAGCCTGGATCGAGAGTTATGAGATGGCTATGGAGCTGCTGGAGGTCAGTGAGGTGGCCATGGCTAAGTATTTCACCATGATGTTAGATGGGACTGCCCGCACTTGGTTGAAAGGGCTACCACCGAATTCCATTGGGTCTTGGGCTGAGCTGAAAGCCCGGTTCATCCAAAACTTCAAAGATACCTGTAGGCAGTCTATGTCAATTGTGGATTTGACTAACTGTAAGTAGCAGGAGGGTGAGTCTACGACACATTGGGTTCGCCGGGTTAAGGAGATCATACACTCGTCAGACAAGATGGATGCCGGCTCAGCGGTTTTAATGCTGGAGCAGAATTGTCGTTTTGTGCCCCTGAAGATGAAACTCGGGTGGCTTAAGCGCGACTGCAGTGATATGGGTACACTAATGGCGGCTCTTGTCAAGTACGCCGATTCTGATGGTACCAAGGATCCCCCTTCAGATGATGAAAGGACAGGGAAGGGAAAGAAGAACGGCAATGGCAAGGGTCCTCAGTTTAACCCAGGGAACCAAGGAGGAGGCAAGCGCAAGGCCGATGGCAGCCTAGAGTTTGTAGCCAACGCCAGCTCACAAGGTAATAACCAGTGACACAAGGGGAGGCCCCCTCCCCGAGGCGGCGGGTCAGGTCCGACGCTGGAGCAGCTGTTGAATGAACCTTGTCCAAGGCATGGCTCTAGAGAGAAGCCAGCGACTCATTTGTGGAAGGATTGTGCAGTCATGAAGGCCTTTAAGAATTACAATGGCCCGGGCGGCGGCTCAGGCGCCGACGGCTTTCATGGCCCGGGCGGCGGCTCAAATTCCGGTCCTCAGAATGGTCAAGGGGGCTTTAATCAGCAGTCTGGCCAGGGTCATCAATAGCAGCAGGGGTGTTATCAGACCAATCCAAAGCAGCTTAGCGGTGGACAGTATCATGTGTTTACCACCAGTCTGTGTAAGCGAGATCAGAAGCTTCATAAGAGGGCAGTGAATGCTGTTGAGCCAGCGGTCCCACGCTACTTGCGGTGGTCTGAGCAGCCTATAGTGTGGAGTAGGGAGGATCACCCTCCCCGGGTGGATAACCCGGGCCACTTGGCCTTAGTGGTGGCTCCTCAAGTGGGAGGATATAAGTTCACAAAGGTGCTCATGGATGGAGGCAGCAGCATCAACATCCTCTATTATGTGACTTTTCGCCGTATGGGGTTGGTTGATAAGAACCTCAGCCAGTCAAACACTATCTTCCATGGTGTGGTACCTGGTAAGTCGGCATATCCAGTCGGCAAGATCGAATTGGAAGTGGCCTTTGCAGATGAGAACAACTACAGGGTGGAGAAATTAACCTTCGAAGTGGTTAAGATAAGAAGCCCGTACCATGCTATATTTGGGCGGCCAGCTTACGCCAAGTTCATGGCTCGGCCGTGTTATGTGTACTTATAGCTCAAGATGCCGGGTCACAACGGGACCATTACGGTTCACGGCAGCCGGAAAGTGGCCCTAGAGTGTGAGGAAGGCGATGCAGCTTATGCGGAATCTGTTTGTGCAACAAAGGAGTTGAAGTTTTACAAGGACAATGTTGACCCAACTGATATGACCTCTCTGAAAAAGCCGACTACGGAGCATGAGCCGGCAATGAAATTTAAGTCAGCTGATGAAACTAAACTTCTTGATTTCGTTCCAGGAGACTCATCTCAGCAATTTAGCATCAGTGCCAATCTGGATCCAAAATAGGAAGGCGCGCTCATCGAGTTCATCCGTGAGAATAGGGACATCTTCGCATGGAAACCTTCTGACATGCCAGGTGTACCTAGAGAACTCGCTGAGCATACTCTCAATGTTGATCCGAAATTTAAGCCGGTCAGGCAGTTCCTTCGGCGGTTTAATGAAGAGAGGCGGAAAGCTATTGGTGAAGAGGTGGCCCGGCTCTTGGCGGCCGGGTTTATCGTTGAAGTCTTTCACCCAGAGTGGTTAGCTAACCCGGTGCTCGTACTCAAGAAGAATGGCACTTGGCGGATGTGTGTGGACTACACGGACTTAAACAAGGCGTGTCCGGCTGATCCTTTTGCCCTCCCCCGTATTGATCAAATCATTGATGCTACGGCAGGTTGTTCACGCTTAAGTTTCTTGGATGCTTACTCCGGATATCATCAGATTAAGATGGCAGTTAAGGACCAGGAGAAGACAGCGTTCATCACTCCCTTTGGAGCCTTCTGCTATGTGTCTATGCCCTTTGGCCTCAAGTGTGCACAGGCGACTTACCAGCGTTGTGTACAGAACTGTCTTCATAAACAGATTGGGTGCAATGTTCACGCTTATGTGGACGATATCGTGGTTAAGTCCATAAAAGAGGAAACCCTGATAGATGATTTGAGAGAAACCTTTGATAATCTCCGGTTCTACAAGATGATGCTTAACCCAGCCAAGTGTGTCTTTGGTGTTCCTGCAGGCAAACTCTTGGGTTTTTTGGTTTCTGACAGAGGCATTGAAGCTAACCAGGAGAAGATCAAGGCCATCACCTCCCTGGCTAAGCCGGCGTGCATAAATGACGTTCAGCGCCTGGCGGGTCGCATCGCTGCTTTAACCCGGTTTATAAGCCGTTTGGGTGAGAAGGCCATGCCATTATACCAGTTGATGAAGAAAACTGATAGCTTTGTCTGGAATGATGCAGCTAATACCGCTTTTGAGGATTTGAAGAAGAAGCTGGCAGAGCCCCCAGTCCTTGCAGCTCCGGTTGATAAAGAGCCCTTATTACTGTACGTGGCGGCAAACACGCGAGCCGTCAGTGTGGCTATGGTGGTGGAGCGCAAGGAGGAGGGCAAGGAGCATCCAGTTCAGCGGCCGGTTTATTATGTCAGCGAAGTGCTCATTGAGTCCAAGCAGCGATATCCGCATTGGCAGAAGCTTGTTTATGGTGTGTTCATGGCGAGCCGGAAACTTAAGCATTATTTCCAGGGTCATCCCATAACCGTGGTCAGTTCTGCCCCTCTTGGTGATATCATTCAAAACAGAGAGGCCATAGGGAGAGTGGCTAAGTGGGCTATCGAGCTCGGACCTCATGGTCTCAAGTACGTGCCACGCACTGCTGTTAAATCTCAGGCCTTGGTGGATTTCATCAATGATTGGACAGAGTCACAAGTGCCCGAGCAGAAGCCGGATAACACATATTGGACTATCCACTTTGACGGGTCCAGGCAGTTGGAGGGCTCGGGGGCTGGACTTGTATTGGCTTCCCCTAAAGGTGACAAGTTCCATTATGTGCTACGGTTGATGTTTCCTTGCACTAACAATGCGGCTGAGTACGAGGCCTTGCTCCACGGTCTTCGGATGGCTACGGAGATGAGCTTGAGCCGGGTAAGGTGTTTCGGTGACTCAGACTTGGTGGCTCAACAAGTATCGGGCAAGTGGGACTCTAAGGACCCTCTCATGGCGGCTTATCGCCGCGAGGTTGACGCCATTGCTAGGCACTTTCAGGGTTACCAAGTGGAACACGTCGATCGCAGGAAGAACAAGGCGGTGGATGCTTTAAGTCGGCTGGGCTCTCAGCGAAAACCGGTGCCGCCTAACACTTTCCTGGACGTCCTGTATAGCCCTTCTGTTAAGTTGCCAACAGAGGAAGACTTGGCTGTCCCTGACCCGGAGGTACGACTGGTGGCGGCTCTCCATATCATACCAGACTGGACAATGCCATATCTGGCTTACATGACCCGGGGCGAGTTGCCTGAGGATGAAACTTTGGCCAGGCAGATAACCCGGCGGGCTAAGTCAATGATTGTTATCAATGGGGAGTTGCATCACCGTAGTGTTACGGGGGCGTTTCAGCGTTGGGTTTCCCCTGAGGAAGGTCAAGAGATCTTACGTGAGATCCATGAAGGGGATTGTGGCCATCACGCCGGCTCAAAGTCTCTTGTGGCCAAGGCTTTTCGTCATGGTTTTTATTGGTTGACGGCTCATACTGATGCAGAGGACTTGGTCAGTAAGTGTGATGGTTGCCAAAGGTTCTCGCGACGGGCTCATGTGCCGGCTCAAGAGCTGAGGATGATCCCAATTACTTGGCCCTTTGCGGTCTGGGGGCTTGATATGGTTGGGCCTTTCAAGAGGTCCAAGGATAAGAAGACCCACCTATTGGTGGCAGTTGACAAGTTTACCAAGTGGGTTGAGGCGGAGCCCGTTAGCAAGTGTGATGCAGCCACGGCGGTTCAGTTTATGAAAAAGGTGATTTTCCGCTTTGGCTTTCCGCACAGCATTATAACTGACAATGGCACCAATCTCTCCAAAGGCGCCATGGAAGAGTTTTATCAACGAGAGCATATCCGACTTGATGTTTCCTCAGTGGCTCATCCTCAATCCAATGGTCAAGCTGAGAGAGCTAATCAGGAGATTCTGAAGGGCATCAAGCCCCGGCTTTTGGTCCCTTTGCAACGGACGCCGGGTTGTTGGGTGGAGGAGTTGCCCTCCGTGTTATGGAGCATCAACACTACTCCTAACAGATCTACAGGCTTCACGCCTTTCTTCATGGTTTATGGGGCGGAAGCAGTCCTCCCCAGTGACATCCGTCATGACTCACCTCGAGTGGCGGCTTATGTTGAGGCGGATAATGAACAGGCGCATCAAGATGCTCTTGACTTGTTGGACGAACAGCGTGATGTGGCAGCAGCCCGTTCAGCGATTTACCAACAAGACCCGCGCCGTTATCATAGCCGCCGGGTTAAATCCCGGGTCTTCCAGGAAGGCGATCTCGTGCTCCGGCTCATCCAGGATCAAACAGATGCACACAAGTTATCCCCGCCTTGGGAAGGACCCTTTGTGGTCAGCAAGAACTTGCACAACAGGTCATATTACCTCATTGACATTCGGGAGCACAAAGATTCACGTAAGTCGGAGGAAGAGACCCGTCGGCCGTGGAACATAGCTCAGCTTCGGCCTTACTACACTTGAGCCACCGGCTCTCGTGGTGTACATATTTCTCTCAGCCATGTATATATTATGATAAGCAATAAAGCAGGACCTCTGTCCTTTTTTTCTCCTCCAAATATGCACGTGTTGTTTTCATTACAAGATTACATGATGACTTACAGGACGATCCGGCTTATGATCGTATTCGTATTTAGCCGTAAGCAATAAGGTCACTTGGGGGCTTCCTGTTCAAACATGGGTCGTATTCGAACCAAAGAGAACATAGCTGTTGATACCCATTTGATTGGCAAAGTGCCGAGCTCATTGGGAGGTTATCTTTGGTCATATTTGAATCATAGTTTAGCCCCTCTGAGAACCGACGTGGATCGTATTCGAATCAGCGTCGTTAAACAATTCTTAAAATCACTTGGGGGCTTCCTGTTCAAACATGGGTCGTATTCGAACCAAAGAGAACATAGCTGTCGATACCCTCTTGATTGGCATCGCCACACCCACTGGGGGCTATATGATCGTATACGAATCTTAGCATAACCCCTTTGAGCCGGGTCTCTGGTCGTATCCGAACCGGAAGCCCCTACGTTCCTCTGCTTTATAACAAGTTTCTTCTGATTATTTCAAAGTGTGTACGGCCGGGTTTCACCTTGCCGGCTTAACTTGGGTTTACAGTACTGCTGAACACAATGGGTGTTATAAGACAGGTAAACCGGAGTTGCGGTACCAACCCTCTTATCCGGGTTATCTAAACCGGAAGTATGCTTGCAGGCCGTTAAGTATGTTTTTACGGCTGTATTCAGGATATCATTGAAGACAAGTTCTTTTTGATTCATATTCTGGGTTATCTAAAACTTCTAATTCTCAGGGCGGTAAGCCGCCTCGAGACTTGTGATTTGCCCTTCTATACAGGATAATTAAGGGCACCTCTTTCGAGGTTAAGAAAAACAAAGGATTGATTATGACCCGGGGAAACATCAAAGAGACAAACTCAAAAGACTTCAACATTCAATACGTGCACGATGGCACGGCAGAGATAAAACTGTTGCACCTACTCTATTACAAAACTTATCAAGTCTAAAAGGGTGGAGCATTGTTTGGTGAACTGCCAGCCGAGTTACGACGCTTGCTGAGTTGAAGTCTCCGGCTCGTTCCTATCTTCTCCTCCGGCTGATCCCAAGACCTGGAAGGTTGATGACTTCCAGTCGATACCGCCGAGAGCTTCGAATTGGGCTTCCTCGTCAATTAACCCGGCCGGGTCAGTCTCCGGGGCGAAAGTGTGCTGACGAGCCGGCGGGATCAAGTTGAGGGCTTCATAGCGAGGGGTTGGAATCCTCTGATTCTCCGCATTGTAACCCGGCTGGTACTTGGTCAGATCTGTGTCGTTCCCGATAAGGGTGGCCACCGGGCATACAGCCTTCACGCAAGCTGCGAAGTCCTTCTGATCGAAAGCTGGGCCGTCTTCCTTCAGGCTTGGATAGCCAAGGGCGATGTCCGCCGGGTTTAACTCCGGCAGGAATGCCTTGGCCCGGCTCAGCGCGGCGATTGCTCCGGCTCTTGCAGAGGCCCGTCGCAGCTCTTGAATCCGTTGAGGCAGCACAGCGAGCCGGCGAAGGACTTCTGCCAAGTGAGTCGACACCTCGTTGGATAAGGCCACCACAGCTAAGGCACGCTGTGACCCGGTGTAGAGCTGCTCCACCAGGGTATACACGGCCTTCAGCTTGGTGACCACCTCTGGTTGAGGTTGGCACTTCTGGGACCTGTTTAACAGAATCAGATAAGCCGGCGACAAGGATGAATTATGAGATATAAACATTCTAAACTTGATGAAAGCCGGTGAGGTGACTTACCGAAGATGGCGGCCACCATCTGGGAAACCTGGCGCTTTAGGCCGGAGAGCTCGGCGGTCTTCTCGGAGAGAGTCTTCTCCGCCTGTTCAGCCCGGGTCACCAATGCGGCCTTCTCTTCGGCCCAGGCTTTCTGCTCAGCATCAAATTCTGTCTTCAGCTTCTCTTGAGCGGCGATGCTGGATACAAACTTGGCGTTTGCCTTCTGGGTCTCCATCTCTTGCATCTTTAGCCGGCTCTTGACATCAGCAAGGTCAGCCTCTAGCTTCTTGCCAGCAGCCTATATTAGTTTCCGGGTTATGGCATGAACAGTTATTATATAAGTCCCAAGCGTTTTCCAAGCAAAGACACTTGGCACTAGGGGGCTAATGCATATTGAACGTATCTATCTACAACCTGCCGGCTCAATGGAGTAAGTCGGAACCTAAGTCTACAACATATTCAATCATAAGTCGTTGACTTGGGGGCTAGCATGGTAAAGGTAACTATGCAGTAAGTAAGAGGACAGCAGAATGATACCTCAGATTTTTGCTGGATCTGGTTCGCCATGGCGACCTCTGCGTCCCGGCTCTTGTGCACTTGGCTGATGTAGCCAGAGACGAGCTCTCCAATGCTCAGGTTGGTGTAGTCGGAGAGGTCCAGGTTCACCCGGTGGGGCTGCAGCAACTCCCCCATAGCGGAGCATTTGGCCAGCACGGTAGGTCTCCCCGGCTCAACGAACTCCGTCCGGGTGATTACCACGTCCGGGTCGTCTGCTGGTGGAGCCGAGCTGGAGGCCTCCGGGTTAACAGAAGCTTCTGTAGTTGCCTTGGTTGTCGGGGCAGCGGCCTCAGGTGCCTTGTCGGTTGGAATGATGGCTTCGGGGGCGGAGGCAGCTGGTGGTTCTTGAGCCGTCACTTCCGGTTCAGGCAAATCCGGCACTCCGGCTGACTTGGTCTTCTTCACTCTCTTGGTGAGCTTTGCCTGGGCACTGAAAGGACAGAAACGTTAAGCACAAAAAAGGTAAGTAAAGACAAGTATAACATGAGATAGTTATCATTACCCGGGCGCGGTCTTGAAAGCCGGAAGGCTCGACTGCATGGAGTCACCCGAAGAGGGGGAGGTCTCCTGATAATTTGAGTCAGAAGAATTGAGTGGCTGACGGATAACACCCGCCAACGGATGAAAAGGGTACAAGTGGGAAATAACCTCAGTTCGGCGCTTCCTCGATGCGTCAGGTAACCCAGCGGAGAGGTTGGTGTCCTTGTTGGTCTGGGTGTGACGCCGGCTTTCATGAACCTGTCGCTTCAAAATAAATTGAGGGTCTTGATAAGCTAAAGGATGTGAAAAGCTTACTTTCCGGGTTACCCTTCGGACTTTCAGCTTTGGCAAGGGCTCCGAGTCGGAGGAAAGTGACATTACCTCTTCAACCACTGGGTTACTTGCGCCGGTGTCATCCTGTCAATGAGCAAGTATTGATAAGGCGGACAACAACAAACAATAAATACAGCAAGGATTTAAAAGCTCAGGAGTTACCTCTGACTCGGAGCTGTCGCTTAATTGCATCAGCTCTGAAGCAGTAGGCCTGCTTCCTTTCTTGTGAGGGGCGGCTTTCTTGGCGGCTTTCTTCGCCTTCCTGGCCTTCTTGGCCGCTTCATGGTCGTATTTGACCCGCCAGAACTTATCATCAGCCTGAAAAATGCAATGAGGTTTTCTTAAAACAATTCAGATGAAAGTCATGTACAGATAAAATGTTCAGATCAGCGGCTTACCGCTGGGGCTGGGTTGGTCTTGCAGAAGGGGGCTAGCCCGGTCCTTCCACAGTCTGCCAGGCTCTCGTTTAAAAGAGCCTTGGTCATTTCTTCTGCAACGTCTTCAGGAAGATCGTTGCGGCTGTGTCTCTGAGGGTCATCTTTTCGGCCCGTGTACTCACACATTAAGCCGGGGCGGCGGCTCAATGGGATCACCCGCCATGAGATCCAGACCCGGACCAGGTCGATTCCGTTCAGACCATTGCCCAGGAGAGCCTTGATCTTGTTGATAGTGGGGAGCAGAGGCTGGCGCTCCGCTTGAGTCAGCTTGTCCGACAGTGGGTGAGTCGGCTCCAGACGTGATGGGCGAAAGCCGGGCAGCGGACTCTCGTCAGCCGGCGACGTGTCTTGGCAGTAAAACCACGTCAGATTCCAGTCCTTGGGGTGGCTGGGCGGCTCTGCGTAAGGGAAAAGGCAGTCCCTACGCCGCTGGATGGAGATGCCACCTAATTCCAGACTTGGCCCATTGGCGCACTCATTCTGATGGTTCAAGTAAAAAAGCTCTCTGAAGAGCAGCAGACTAGGTTCTTCTCCAAGGTAAACCTCGCAGAAGACTTGGAAATTGCAGATGTTGGACACTGAGTTGGGTCCTATATCTTGAGGCCGCAAGTCGAAGAAGTTTAGCACGTCCCTAAAAAACTTTGAGTCGGGCGGTGCGAAGCCCCGGCTCATGTGATCCGCAAAAATCACTACCTCCCCATCCTTTGGCTGTGGTCTCTCTTCTGACGGGTCAGGGGCACGGTAGGACATGATGTCCTTCTTGGGCAGATATCCGGACTTGACAAAATCTGCTAGGGTCTCATTGGTGACATTGGACCTCATCCAGTTGCAAGTAATGGGAGCTTTGGGAGGCATGGTGAAAGTCGGAAGTCTATGATAAAAGAAAAAACGTCCGGGTTAATTATGAGCCGGAAGAAATCTACGGTTCAAGGTCAAGGTGGCGGCTTATGAAGGGGACTAATGGTATACATTTAAGTGCATCGGGCTATTTAAGCCGCCGAGGGATTGAGAGTAATTTGATTGTCTATAGGCTTTATCACAGTTAAGCCGGAAATTTTATGGCGCATGGTTTTCTTTAAACCGGAAAGTTCTATGGCGCGGGGTTTCTTTAAACCGGAACTGTAAACCGCCGAGATTCAAGGATTGCAATTTTTACTAAGTGTGGTAAAACAGGTTTCACACATCGCAGTAAAAAATTTGGATCAAAATAGTCGGGCAAAAGAAAATTTTCTAGACCTAAAATACAGACGCAGGGGAGTTTTTGAGTTCGAATGAGGTCTTTATGCAGTGGAAAGAGACCTACTGGCATTTGAAATTAGTACTAAACAACCGCCGCACTAGTTCTATACAAGATTAAGATCAAACAGGGGCAGTAACTATGAGAACTACCGAAACTTGCGGACGATGGCGAAGAACACGGATGAACTACTCGAACCCTACCGTACATCTGTTCTAGCAGGGCAGAAGAAGCTTACAAAGGCTGGTGAGTCGCGGAAGTCGTCGCGTATCTCTGGTCAGATCAGGGTGATGCAGCGGCCTGAGTTGATGACGACGAGGAGACCCGCGGCGGCGACAGCAGCAGAGCTCGGGCAGGGGAGCAGTGGCGCGAGGAAGAAGACGAAGGAGAGAGAGGTGGCTGGAGGCCCGTCGGGCCGGCCTATTTATAAGGCCAGCTCATGAGTGGGCGCGAGGATCAAGGAGTCCACGGCGTGGTTATCTCCTCACGAAACGCCTCGATTTTCGGGATGATAGTAAATGCAAAGATCCGTTGCGGATCTGGCGGAGTAAACAACGGGCTTAATGGAAGATGACGTCACGGCGGATTATCCGGAGTCCAGAGGATGACGTCACGCCGGGTTATGGCCTTCACACAAATGGTAAGCCGGAGATTTTTTCTGTCGAAAGAATTGAAGATTGACATGAGCCGGCTCAAATCAATCTGGGGCCTAATGTTGAGGATATAGACCTTAGAGTCACCCGCCAGGAGGGGCCGGGTTACTCATATGGTCATTACCAGAAGCCCGGCGCCAATCTTGAAGACGGTGGGCCGAAGATGGGCTTTAGACCCGGATATGGCTCAAGGCCCGTAGTTACAATCAGTATTATGGTAGAACTTGTAGTGTAAGGCAAGAATAGTTGAGAGTCCAAGCCGGACACTCTTATGAGCCGGCCGGGACTCTGAGAGCTGCTGGGCGTCAGCCTCCCTATATAAAGGGACGACCCGGCAGCGGTTTAGGGACAACAACAATCTTATCGAGAGCCGGGCATAGCAGTTTAGCTCCCTGGTGATCGTAACCCTGATCAATACCACCTCAACTAGACGTAGGCTTTTACCTTCACCGTAAGGGGCCGAACCAGTATAAACCCTTGTGTTCGTTGTCCCGCATTAACCCCTTCAAGCTTCCTAGTTGCGATGGCTCCACGACTAAGTCCTAGCTCGAGGACATCTGCCATGACAACTCCACGACAAACCCAGTTCTCATCGCTTATGCCGAAGAACACTTGGCGGTGATGCGCCAAAGATTCTTACCAATGGTGCCTTCATCAGATGTGGAGATGAAGGAGCACACTAAGAACTACGCCGAATGGCTGAAGAATCGTTTGGCACAAGGATCCATCGATGACATTGCTATGTGGTTGGCCCAAAAGCCATCACCTACGGTGCTAACGTACCAAGCATATGACGAAAATGGATACACGTTCTACACTGGGTAACGTGATAAGAAGACCTTGTATCAGAATAGCTCTGTTCGAATAGAATGCATGACTGTAAATGAAGCTGATAAAGGGTTTACTATGGAACCATCAAAGCGATTTGGGAGCTTGACTATGTGAAAGTTAAGGTGGCATTATTCAGGTGCGCATGGATCACTCTTGGTCAGGTAAGGATTGATGAGTACAGGAAGACCTGTGTTAACAGGACACCGATGGCATATCACGCGGACCCATTCATTCTTGCCAGCGATGCTACCCAGATTTTCTTTGTGGAAGACCCCTTGCATAAGAATGGCCATTTAGCGATGCATGGGAAGAGAAGGGTACTGGATGTCGACGATGTTGCCGATCAGGACGAGTATGATGAATTTGATGAGTTGCCAGCCAAGGGATCACGCACTAGTGCAACAGAGAACAAGCGTAAAATCATCAAAAACCCCAAGTTCATTCGGGGTCAACTTAATGATCCCAATTCCCCATGTACATCGGAATTAAGCTGTAAGACTAGTCTTTAAGCCTACCCTGCAACTTAATTCGTTCAATTTAGAACTGTCGCGTGTACTGAATTTGTGAGTTATGCCCGGTTTTCTGTTGATGTAAGAACCGTTAATATGTTGACCTTGATATGCTGTCAGCTCAGGCAATGAATATGAACTGTTTTCTATTATTATTATATCATAGAGGTAGCACACTCAATCGATCTCACTACAGTATGTGTGAAAAAAATATGCAATCTGGTTTGCGAATAGCACATGGTTCGTTGATGAAAGTCGTGTGCCGAGCAAACCCAGCCACCCCGCCCACGATCTGAGTCGTGCTTTCTGGTTGGCCAGAACCCAAACCCCATGGATCATATGTGTGCACCGTTGGATGCTCCCAGATCAAACGGCGATCCTCATCCCTTTCGACAACACATGCAGTCCCGGTTGTAATTTTATTTTTATGCACAAAATGCACGTTAATCTCAAAAAATGTCTTAAATATAGCTAACGATACCTGAAATGCGCCTGAAAATCAAACCCGTGGTATAATGGTGATTGCGTACCATGGAAATTTTTAGGAGGCCAAACAATGAAGTCACCGGCCACAAGAGTTTGGATTGACACGTCTCCTTTTGGAAAACCATGATCCTTCATGTGAGATGCTCCGGTTTGGAAGGAGCGGTCATCAAAACTTGTGCCAAACTTTACCAATTTTTTTCCACGGGGTCGTGAAAGCACGCCACAGGCACACATCGATTTTGATGATGTTCGAACTCCATCTGAATTTTCTGTAATTATAATACCAACTATGCCTACGCCAGTGGCCCCACCTCGTGGCCGAAATGTTTGAAACTTCTCCCGCTTCTCGAACAAACGGTTGTAAACTCAAAAAGTAATGCACAAATGATCTATACACCTTTGCTAGGCTGATAGTAAGGGGGTATCATAGCTAGTAGCATGCATGCCAACTAGGCAACTTTGATGAGCTGTCATAGAATTAACTAAATGAAGAAAGAGAGGGTTAAGTATCATATCATGAAAATGTATCATAATAAATGTTATGCTACTATTTGTCATGCATGACAATATAAATAAAGTACTACATATGATACTATGCATTATTAGAGCAAGTAAGTACACAATAGAGTGACATAAGACTAGCCACAATGGGTAGTAACATAGAATGTTACTAGTCTATGTTACTACCTCTATAGTGGGGAGTAACATATGTGTAGTAACATGCAACACTTCATTTATTAGGCTATAGATTGATCTTGCCTTGAGATGTGTGATGTTACTCAAACTAGCCACAATGGGTAGTAACATAGACTAGTAACATGCCCATGTGTTACTAGTCTATGTTACTACGCACCTCTATAGTGGGGAGTAACATATATGTGTGGTAACATGGAACACTTCATTTATTAGGCTATAGACACATCTTGCCTTGATATGTACATGTGATGTTACTCATACTACTAGTAACTTGCTATGCTACTACTTTCCTCTCTTTCTTCATTTATTGCTTACCACATCATCTACTTTATCTAGATATGTGTGATGTTACTACCTATGTTACTCCCATTGTGGGTAGTCTCATACTATAGTAAGACTATACCCACAGTGGTAGTAACATCACACAAATCCACTTCCCTCCATTTCTTCATTTATTGCTTACCACATCATCTATTTTATCTAGATATGTGTGATGTTACTACCTATGTTACTCCCACTGTGGGTAGTGTGGCTATAAGGAATAGAATAATATATATGTGCTTATTAGTTCGAGGAAAGAGAAGAGAAGCGGGCTCTTGGTTAGTAGAGCCAGCTGCAACAGGAGACCCAAGACACTTTGTGAGGATGTAAGGTGGGCCAACTATTAATAAACTAGTACATATATAAAACTTATTATTGTACATACCCGCTAAGAGGTTGGCTGTATATGACATGGCAACTTCTTATAGCCGACCCTTGGCTGTATTATTAACCATGCTCTTAGTGAGGTAGCTAATATATCATAGACGACTAGCTAGTATCAGACTAGCCACATTGGGAGTAACTTCAGCAGTAACACCGACTCCAACTCAGCAAACTTGCTTATGTGGCAATAAGTTAGTGAGGAGAGACATAGTTTCAGTAACTTAGATAGTTACTGCAGCATCACATGTCCCAATGCAATATGAGTCTGTAACCTAAGAAATGAAGCTTTGCACGACACTACACTTATGTTACTACCAACTATGAAGGTAGTAACATATATAGTCTAGGGATATGTGTATGTTACTAGTGTACAACTCTCCATCGTGGCTAGCTAGTCTCATACTCCCTCCTTTCCGGTTTAGGCTGGTTGTAATGGTATTATCATAAGCGGTATCATGCATGCCAACTAGACTTTCTGGATGATGTGGCACACAAGAGAGGATGTGGTATCATATCAGGATACCGTGTCATATTAAATGTTGTACTAATACTTTGTGTGATTAGTAAGGCAACCTAAGATGTTAACTTATGATACTATGCATTACGGAAGTAGCTAGTATCCTAGCTACACTATCATATATATGCATGATACTACTAGTATATATGATACTCCCCATTACAAGCAGCCTTATAGGGCTCAATTCAAAAATCTCACCAACCAAGGTAGATGGTGAGTGGTGGAATACCTTTTGTAGTTTGCAAAAACACCCAATTAATGCTTTTGTTTTCTTCAAAAATTTATGTTTTCCATTGTATTAATTGCAATACATTCATGCATATATAAAATAAATGCATTGGTCAACTTTCTCTTAATACTTGCATGCAATGATTTAATGCACCTTGGAATCTGGACATGTCATGGGGAACAACCAAATTGAGCCTTATAAAATGGAAAAACTACAATTTTGAGATAAGCCTATAAACCGGAAAGGAGGGAGTATATATGCATGATACTAGTATATTATCGGCAATACCTCTGTAATGCATGCATGCATAGTATCATGAGTTAGTATCTTAGGTTCCTTATTAATTACCATGCATGACACAAAGTAGTACAACATTTAATATGATACGGTATCATGATGTGATACCACACCCACTCTCTTTCATCATTTAACTGTGTGCCACATCATCCAAAAAGTCTAGTTGGCATGCATCATACCGTTTGATACTCCCATATTACGACCAGCCTTATTAGGGTGGCCATAGTGGGGGTATCATAGCCGGTATCATGCACCCGGGAATAGAAAATATGATGATGTGGCAAAGAAGCAGTAACATAGGTAGATACCGTAACATATATATATAATAAATGATATACTACTTTGTGTCATGCATGGCCATAAATACGGTCATCTATGATATATAATCCCTCTGTAAACTAATATAAGAGCATTTAGGTCACTATTTAGTAATCTAAACGCTCTTATATTAGTTTACAGAGGGAGCTAGCAGTACTACTCTATGATACTATATATGCACTATGAAGGTACGTACATAGTATCATACACTAGTATCATATGCATGATACTATATATATATATATATAGTATATGATACTCCCCACTATATAAGGCTTGCCATAGTGGTGGTATCATAGCCGACGATGTCATGCACTCGGAAATAGCAAGTATGCTGATGTGGCAAAGAATTAAATATATATATAAAGAGGCTTAGAGTAACATATAGTAGGTAGATACCGTATCATGTTAAATGGGATGCTAATTTGTGTCATGCATGGCAATAAATATGATCTATATATCATACTATACTCATGTATTATACTATGTGCTATAATTAATTAAAGGTAGTATCATATGTACTGTATATTCATGATACTAGTACATGACACTCTCCACTATACTAATGATTTCTTACCGTGGAAAAAAATTGGAGGCGAAACGATGAACTCATGTTTTCATTCGAACAAAAATATGATGTTAGGTAATGTAAATGTTTTCAAACAGCACACAGTTCACTCACGAAAGCCGTGTGTCCACTAAACTGTGGCCGATGCACCCCCCACCCCTCTGCCACGCGCGCGATCTGAGTCGTGTGTTCTAATTGGCCAGAACCCGAACCCCACGGATCGTACGTCTGCACCGTTGGATTCTCCTTGATCGAACGGTGATCCTCATCCCTTTCGACAACACATGTACATGTTTTCCAATAGCCCCCCCCAAATGTTTTCAAATAACACACGGTTCACACACGAAATTCGTGTGCCTACCAAACCGTGGCCGATGCCCCCCTCGCTGTGCGTGCGATCTGAGTCGTGCGTTCTGATTGGCCAGAACCCAAACACCACGGATCGTACATCTGCACCGTTGGATGCTCCCAGATCGAACGGCAATTCTCATCCCTTTCGACAGGAAATGCAGTCCGGCTAGGACTTGATTTATATGCCAACATGCACGGTAAATGCCAAAAAATGTCTTACATATAGCACACGAGACCTGAAATGCACCAGCAAATCAAACCCGTGGTAAAATTGTGATTGGTTTATGTGCGAAAAATTTAGATGAGAAACGATGAACTCACGTCTTAATTTCAAAATTAGTATGTCTTCATTTCAAACAAAATTATTTTGTTTGTGCACACGAGCGCTTAGAGGCAACCGTTTGCATAGGCCTTTCCGCGCGCGCGACGGCCGGGGATATTTTTCACCCTTTTCACCTAGGCGGCCAATACCCCCCCATCGTCCGCCCGTGTTTCACTCAACTAGTACACCCAATATCCTTTGCTAGCTCCCCCCTCCCCCAGATCCACAACAGAACCCTCTCCGGCGCCGCCGTGCTCACCTCGGCCGTGTGCCCGCTCTTCGGCATCAAGCCTACCTCCACTGCTGTTCCCAACATGCGGCGGCCCGCGCCTCACCGTCTTCGTTTGCTCGCCAGCCACCCTCGAGCATATCAATGCAGTAACCTCGCCTCTCCTGTGGTCCGGCCGGGTTTGCATTAAGAAGCCTGTTAGTTACTGCTCTCCATCGCGGTGAGGCATATTTCCTCACAATCCCTCTTCCAATTTCGTTCCGTATGTTCCCAAATTGGCTATAAAATAACGGAGAGCGTATATATGTTCATTATCTACCTTCCTTACTACATATAAGCTGTATTTGTTCCAATAAGTTACTGCCTATTTACAGATCGCGGGCGCCCAAGTCACACAAACTTAACAAATTAGTCGTACATTTTCTAAATTATTGCATGGCATGTTTAGAAAGCTTGATACCAAGTTGTTAGTTTTATGCTTCCCTTTCCTGAGTTTCGCATGTGTTCTCTGTAGATGCCGAGTAGCATCGACATCACTCATTCAGGCCATGTATCTTCATCTGATTCGGATAACCCTAGGTCTTCAGCAGATTGTGAGGGATCAAGTAGTCTTGAACGGGATGGAGCTGTAGCAACTACCCTTCCGGTCAGGACACGGAGGAACGCTCCAAGGAAGCCCACACACCAAACTAAAGGTGTATGTCAAGTAACCGAGATTGATTTAAAGTACTGGGCTCCAACTAAACCAGATAAAGCAAGCATGAGGTTCAGGTGTGTGTGTTGATTTGTTGCCAGGGCAAGGCTGAACATTAATCTGTCGGGGTTTCGGAAGGCTGACACAGAAACACGGCGAAGGATAGACTGGGAGATCATGGATCACTTCAATGTTCCAGAGCAGTGGAGAATGCAGGTGGAACACACTGCACTGAAGAAGCCTAGGGATTCTTGGAGAAACTCGAAGCATGTGCTGTACAAGAAGTACTTGAGTGAAGGAAAGGACCCAATCCCCGCATACCCCCAAATTACAAAGGCAGACTGGGCAGAATTCAAAAGGGTCAGGGCAAATCCAGAGTTTGCTGCGAAGAGTTTCAAGCAATCGGAACTTCAGAAGAAGAACATACACCCCCATTGTAGGGGTGTGGCAGGATACTACGACATGAAACTGATATGGGAACAGGAGGACAAAGAAGCAGTAGCGGCGGGTGGGAATCTGACCTTTAGTGAAATCAAGGGCGAACGCGCCAGAAACTACTTGCGGGCACGTGCAAAGAGGCGTGATGACAGAACTTATTACTTTGAAAACGCATGTGATGCCAAACTGTATGAAGTGATGGTAGAGGCTTCCAAGATCTCTGGATGGTTCTACAGGAACTCAGGGCCATGTGACATTCTGTCCATTGCTTTGGAGACAAAAGATCCCCCTGGCCGTGCAAGGGGTATAGGTGTTAATGTCCCGCACAAGAGGGATTTCACACTGAGCAAAGAAGAGAGGCTTAGCATGAAAAAAGCGAGGAGTGAAATGAAGCAGAATGCATTGTTTGAAAAGTTGAAGAAGGAGATTTATTCGGCTGTTCGAAAGGATGTTGAGGAGTCAATGATGATGATGCAGAAGACTCTAACACTAACAGATAGCCAGTAGATGGGAGGGGAGGCGGGCATGGATGATGCTGCTTATTGCGCGACAACACTGCACAAGAGTAGCTGTGCATCAGCTGACCCCAGTGACACTGAGACTGCAACTGCTCGTGATGATGCTATATCTGATCTATCTGGAATGAAAGACAGAGTAAAGGGCGTGCTTACACATTATGAAGGAACATTAAAATGTGCAACAGCCTGGGTTTGCCCACCCTTCTTGGAAGATGGCCTCTTCTAGGACAATGTGCCATCAAAGTCGGGCTGTGTGAAGTGCTACGTGACTGAAGTAAAGCCTGGATTCAATGAATTTTCCCTGAAGAATGTCCTAGGAGACTTCGATGAGCAAAGGACCTTGGGAGAAACACTGTTACATCACATCCAGTGGCCACGAAAGGAAACAGAGTTCATCGATGAGATTCCTGAAGCCCCGCCAAGAGCAACCACTGTCGCCCCTTAACAGGTGACACTCTCATTGCCAGAGCAGCTCTCGCGGGCTGATGCATCAACCTGTGATCAGCTGGACCGACTTTGTGGCGTACATGCCATGTCATCCTCCGCCCCAAAGCAGCCAGTGGCAAGGTCTACAACTGCTGATGACGCACCACCGGTTCAGATGCCTGCCTCTTAAGCAGCGGGGCGAGACCCAGCTGCAGCACATGCTCAGCAGACCAACCTGGTGGAACAGACTGCTAAGCAGTCTGATGCTTCGGAACTGCCTGCTAAGCAGTCTGTAGGTCCAGAACCGACTGCTCATCAGTCCGTCGGTCCGCAGGCGCGTGATCAGCATACCAATGCGTCAGCACTTCCTGCTCAGCAAACCAACATGTTGGCACGGCCTCCTCAGCACACCGACAAGTTGGCACCACCTGCGCAGAAACCCGACATAGCTTCAACGCATGGTCAACAGTCCGATGCCTTTGCTCCTATAGCCCAGCAGTCCTTCACTGCAGCACCGCCAGCTCAGCGGTCTGGCATAGATAAACAGTCTGCTAAGAAGTCCGTCCAAGCTTCAACGTCTGCTCGGCAGTCTACCGTGCAGGCAACTAGACATTCTGCCATAAATGCTTCAAGTACCAAGAAGGAAGTGGCCAAAAAGGCTACACCCACGACCACGAGGAAGCGCAGTGGGAAAGTGAAGAGGAAAGAGAACTATTGCCTCTTACTTGAAGCACTCATCGCCCAGAACCAAATTAACAGCAGCTTGTTCGAATCGGGGAGTAATATTATTTCTGACGCCATGGATGATGAACAAGTAGAATTGTCGCTTGCTAAAAGAAAAGCAGACGTACTTGAAGCACGCAATTATGTCCATGGCGAGCCATTTCTTATTGGCGAATACTTTGATGAGTGCAGCTCCAGTTGCCGCGTGTATTGCATGGGTCAAATGTCAGAAGGTCATCACCATTTGCTAGTCCACTACATGAATATTGCGGTTCCACATTGTGAGTTTCGAGGAATTAAATCTCTTATTCAACTTCAAAGTGATCGATGCCACTCTTGTTAGATGCGTGAATTTGTAAGTACTTAACAAACTCTGATCAACTTCTCCATACAAGGCTGTAAATGATAAACAGCTAACTGCATTTTATTCCTCTCAGGGGATTGAACCGCAGAGAAGACAAAGTGAGAGTGTGTATTTCATAGATCCTGCATTAGCAAATGGCACAACATTACATGAAAAGGACCGACGGGATTGGGCCGTTAACACAGTCGGCCGTATCTTCGAAAACACGTCCCATTCAGAATCATTTCTCTGGCCATATCATGAATAGCAAGTCAAGTAAACAACCACACATACACTGATTGTCTTTCAGATTTCGACATCATTCGTAAGTTCATGGCTTTCTTAATATGTACCAATCACTGGATATTGGTATTCATTGTTCCAAACAAGAACACAGTTTACTACATCGATTCTCTCAGAGAGTCAACAAACGCTCAGGATCTGACGCATCTTCAGCAATTCTTGGATAGGTATTGAATTCTATGATGTTGAAATTAATTTGCATTCATATCTGGTTCAATAATTGATGTTGTCAAAATTCATCATCATTTGCAGTGTGCTCGCATTGTGGGAAACTAAAACAGGGAACCTGTTCAAGAGGAAATTACCTCTGCATCACGTGATCGTTTCTTCGGTAACACACCGAAATCCATTATTTTCGGAAAATTTATCCAACAGTCTGCAAATACCTTTCCTTATGCTAGTCAAATGTTCAAGCTTGTAAATAAACCTCTTTCTATTTTGTCCAACGAAAAAATAATACATCTAACACCGGTTAGGTTGTTCCTAACAGGACAAATACATGACTAATTTTGTACAAAAAATTTGAGTGTCCTCAGCAAGAAGCAGGGACCAACCTTTGTGGATACTATGTTTGGAGACACATGATCTCCATCTGCAAATCTGCTGATAGTTGTGACGATCCTCACGAATTAGTACCAGTAAGTCGATCTTAATTAATATCTTCTACTCCACTCATATGGCACATTCTGATCTTAAAAATACTGCAGCTCATCTTAAAACCGAGGACCCCTGAACCGCTCCTGGCTGGTGAATTACTGATGGTTCAGAGATTTATCAGCGAGTTCTTCCTGGATCACTACATCAATCCCACTGGCGATAATGAAGATTTCAGCATGCGTTCTCCTGAAACATTGAGTAAGAGTTAGCCGTTAAACATATAACGCATGGATCCATTGTTTTCCATCTGATGAAGTCTTCGTATTTTGTACACTATGATTAAATATGTAGTGCATATATGTGTGGACAAATCATTGGAATTTAGCTACCATATGTTCAATTGCAATTGTTGCGAAATCTGATGAATGTTCTTCCCGTGGACACTATTTGTTCAATTAAATATTGTGGCAAATTTGCTTTTTGCCTGCCGATTCAAAATGGGATATTTTTGTTTATTTGTTCAATTGAATATTGTGGCGAATTTGCTTTTTGCATACCGATTCAAAATGGGATATTTTTGTTTAAACCTGGCAATTACTCCACACACGGTTCAACTAAATGAGTTTGTGCGATCCACATCGGAAAGCATATATCAATCGTATTGGAACCGTCAGTGATACACAACAGATCGCAAACGATTCGCAGCGCTACTACGTGTGCGTAGGTTCTCCGGAACCGTTTGTGATATCGCGTTATCGCACACGAGAACTGGGAGTAAACCGTGCCCAATGCAAAATACAATCCCAGTCGTATTTTTTTTCAGGAAACGTGTGGGATCCCAAACGAAAAGCACATGTCACTCTTGCAGCAACTGTCGGTGATACCTAACAAATCACAAACGGTCTGCAACACTTGTATATGTGCGAAGGGCTCTTGGACCGTTTGTGATAGAACATTATCGCAGACGATAATTGTTGGAAAACGTGTGTGATGGAGTCTAGCATGGTAGACGGGTTACGCAGAAAACTCATGTGCGATAGGGCACAAATCACACACAGTCCATATGTTGACCCGTGTGCCTTACATAATGTTTCCCAAATGGTTCGTTACGACAAACCGTATGGTTTCACTGCATCATTAGAAACGCTTAATCACCGATACCACACGTGCGAAATAATTTAGTGTGTGCTGCATCGCACACGATTACATTTTGGAAAGCCTCTGGATCACTGTTCCAAATCCCCGACGGTTTCTGGGTCGTGTGCGAAGGACCCCCTATCGCACACACTCAGGTTCCGAAGGCCATCGCAGAAAGGGGTTAAAAACCGCTTGTTTGGACCGACGTGCACCAGTGGTGAATAATGACTTAGTTGTGGGATTATGCATTACGGAACGATTAAAGAGACTTGCCAGTAACGAGATTGAACTAGGTATGTAGATACCGACGATCGAATCTCGGTCAAGTAACATACTGATGACAAAGGGAATGACGTATGTTGTCATTACGGTTTGACTGATAAAGATCTTCGTAGAATATGTAGGAACCAATATGAGCATCCAGGTTCCGCTATTGGTTATTGACCGAAGAGGTGCCTCGGTCATGTCTACATAGTTCCTGAACCCGTAGGGTCTGCACGCATAACGTTCGATGACGATTTGTATTATATGAGTTATGTAATTTGGTGACCGAATGTTGTTCGGACTCTCGAAATGGCCGAGAGGTAAAGATTGATATATTGGATGATAGTATTCGGACACCAGAAGTGTTTCGGAATGTGTCGGGTACATATCAGAGTATCGGGGGGTTACCAGAACCACCCGGGGAAGATATGGGCCATAAGAGGGAGGCACACCAACCCACATAAGGGGTGGCGCGCCCCCCACAAGGGAGGAGTCCGAATTGGACTAGGGGAGGGGGCGGCGCTGTAGCGATCCGACCTTAGACGGTCAAATCTCTGTGTATAAGTGTCATCCCTGGATCGGTAATGCTGACACACACAGTACTCGAAGGATTTATAACAGAGTAGCAGTCACACACTTATTACATCGATAGTCACAAAAGAGAACTTATTACAATAAATATGGCTTAAGGCCATCTAAGTAAGATAACAGCGGAAGGCTTGGAAGATAAGGTGAGTCCATCAACTTCAACGGCATAGCTGAGTGCACGACAATGACCTAGTGCACCTTACTCTTCGTCTGAAAAGTCTGCAACATGATATGTTGCGGCCCGAAATGGGTTAGCACATGGAATATGCTGGCAATATAACACAGTAGAGCAATGAACAAGTAAAGGCTATCACTACATGCATATATGGCTGGTGGAGGCTCTACAGTTATAATGTTTTGCGAAAAGCCAATTTTTCCCTACAACAAAGGAATATATTTTATTTAACTATCATGGTAGTTGAAACATTGAGAATGGTAAATCCCCATCTCAATCCCAATTAAAGAGGTAATTAACAAACCCAACAAATTAATTTAGAGTGATGACATCAATATGACAATCCACGAACCAGATACTCAAGATGTCCATAACCGGGGAGACGGCTAATCACGATTAGTTTGTACACTCTGCAGAGGTTTGCGCACTTATCCCCACAAGACTCGATCTCCTCCGTTGGAATTCTCACACTGCAAGGTGTTTGAGAAACGAATGACCGAGACACAGTCTTTCAGAAACATTAACTCTTTACTCTGGGTGGACAGTACCAACCTACATCCCCTACATCTGCTAGCCCACCACTAAAAGAGGTCATGTAACATACTCAACTATGCTAGAGCCCATAATAGCTTGTGGTTGCACACGGAAGTTTCTAGCATGAACAATCTTATGATCCCTTTGAGCCTGGGTGGCGATCCAAAAGGACAGCACTGGTATATCCCCAGGTGCCCGCAACCAATCCACCCAGAAGTGTGTTTAAGTAGCCACCTTAAGTTAACCATTAATTAACAATCTCATATTTGTCATGGATACACTCAAACCCAATCCACGTCTACGAGCATAGCATGGCAATATAAGGATAGCGTAGAAGTAACTCCCAAGGGTTTGATAATAAAAGGGCAATAGGCTCTACCTCATCAACTACTTCCCAATACCCGCATATTAATCACAACCTAATCATGCAGTATTTGAGGATGGTAACTAATGCATAAAAACAAGGTAATAAAGGGGTATGATCAATGTGTTACTTGCCGTGCTGACAATCCGCAAACCCTAGAGACTCGTAGTAGCACGCTTCGCACTCCGGGAATTCTATCGCAAACAAACAATAGCATACATAAGCACTCAAGCATAGATGCACAGGAAAAACTTCAAATAAGAAGATCCAAACTGAAAGTTCAACTGAAGAGCTTCGATTTGCAAAAAGAATCAATCGAATCGGAGCTACGGAACTGAAACTACGATCAAAAGAACTTCGAATTCAAATCTGCTTGGAACCAAATTTTAAATTTGTCAAAACCTTATTCAAGTTGATTAAACAGAAAGAGAGGCTCATCACAAATATTTTGGCGTTGGTTTCATTGGATTTGGAGAAATGGTTTGGAAACGGCGAGGGTCTGAAGATTAGGGGCTAATCTGCGATAAAAATATTCATGGATAGGTCCCTGGCCGAAAAATAAACAGAAAAAAATCTATCGGACGAACGTCCGCTAACAGAGACGAACGGGCGAACGCGTTCATTTAAATGAACGAACGAACGAATGAACGTTTACTAAATAACTAAACCGAATAAAAAAACCAAACCGATCTGAAAAAAACCAACTAGGGTTTTTACCGAAAATAAAAACCGAGGAGAACCGGCGAAAACTGGCGGGCGGCGAACTCCGACGGGCAGCTGCGGGCTCCGGCAAAGGCGGCGGCGCGGGCGGCGGGGCGCGGATCGGCGGCGGCGCAGATCGCGAGGCGGGGCTAGGGTTTCAAGTCGCGGGGCGGGCTGGTGACTTGGGCTGGGGGCGGCCTCAGGCGGCTTATAAAGCCTGGCTGCGGACAGAGTCCGGCTCAGGCACTGCCCAAAAGGTCGGTTTGATTTTTTTAAATAAGATTCTGCCGAGAAAAATCCTAATAAAATATAAAAAAATTCTAAAAATCCCGAAAACAATTTTCACCGTCTAAACAGAATATTTAGAACAAAGTTAACATTTTCTTGGCCTAAAATGCAATTTTTAAAAATGCATATTTTTCTAATTCAAATAAAATAGCAGTAGAATCCAGATAAAATTATTTATTTGATTTTACATTTTTCCTCCAATATTTCTTTTATTTTGGAGAAGTCAAATTATCTCCTCTCATATATTTTAATATGAAATATTTCGGAGAGAAAAATAATTAAAACCAAATGATCCTTGTTTTTATATTTTAGAAAATTCAAATATGAAAACAATAAAATCCCCAACTCTTTCCATGGGTCCTTGAGTTGCTTAGGATTTTTGAGGATCACAAAACCAAAAAATGCAAATAAAATATGATATGCACATGATGACCTATGTATAACATTCCAAATTGAAAATTTGGGATGTTACAGGCGCCCCCCTTTCCTTCTCCCTCTCTCTTTCTCCTTCCCCCTTGCCCCCTCCGATAAAAGGAAGGGGGTGGCGATTCCTACTAGGAGCCCAAGTAGGACTCCTCCTACTTGGGGCGCGCCTAGGGACAGCCTCCTCCCCTCTCCCTCCTTTATATACGGGGGTGGGGCGCCTCTAACACACATCAATTGTTCCAAGCCATGTGCGGCGCCCCCCCTCCATAGTTTACACCTCCATTCATATTCACGTAGTGCTTAGGTGAAGCCCTGCGCGGATCACTCCACCATCACCGTCACCACGCCGTCGTGCTGACGGAACTCTCCCTAGACACTTTGCTGATCAAGAGTTCGAGGGACGTCATCGAGCTGAACGTGTGCAGAACTCGGGGGTGCCGTACGTTCTTTGCTTGATCGGTTGAATCGAGAAGATGTTTGACTACATCAACCGTGTTAAGCTAACACTTCCGCTTTCGGTCTATGAGGGTACGTGGACACACTCTCCCCCTCTCGTTGATATGCATCTCCCAGATAGATCTTGCGTGAGCGTAGGAATTTTTTTTGAAATTGCATGCTACGTTCCCCAACACGTTTGAGGTAGTAGCCATGTCTCAACTGGGTCAAAGGGGAGTTCAACAAGGAGAGAGTTAACCTCGTTCTCGATAGCCCTTGCACGAGCTCGTGTCATCGGTCCACATGGTGTCTTGGGAGACGAAGGTAGGTCCATGGGGATGACCATGGGATGCTCCGCATCATCTCCCCCTGGAAATATCCGACCTCGGATCGAAATCCTCATCACCATGGTAGGGAGAGAGTTCTTTTACGTTGAAGATGTCTCTCACGTAGTACTTGTCACGTGGCATGTTGATCTTGTAGGCGTTATTGTTGTAGCGTTCAAGCAGCTTGAAGTGTCCATCGGCTCGTGGTAGAAGTTTGGACTTGCGTTCGTTGGGGAAGTGTTCCTTGCAAGGTGTAGCCACACAAGATCTCCAATGTTGAATACCATGGGTTGCTTGTTGATGTTGAGGTTGGTCGCGAGTCATTGTACTTGGCGCTCGATGGTGTGCCCTGTATCTTCATGCATCTTCTTGAGGTAGTTCACTCGGGAATTCGCGTCCTTATTGATGCGATCTTGTAGTGGTAGAGGAAGAATGTCTAATCGGGACAATGGGTTGAAACCATAGACGACCTTGAAGGGGACTTGCCGGTTGTCAAATGTCTTGCGCGGTCTTGGCGCGTAGCTCGTCGATGAGTGTTTGATGTCGGAGTACTTGAGCCGGAGATGGTGTCGTCGGAGTGTCGACTCGAGCGGCTCCGTCTTGAGTGGGACGAAGAGGTAGAAGAGCAGTTGACCAACAAGGCATGAATCTCATCCATTTTTGCATTGCTCTCTTGTTTTGTTCGTCGAGCTTCTTGTCGAAGTAGTCTCTTGTACGTTGCTCGGAGAGTCGCAAGTCAGTGGCCAGATTCTCGATGCGGTCGCTCGATGCTTGTTGTTCTTCATGCAAAGCTCGTTGTGCACCAAAGAGGTGGATCTTGGTGACGTAGTTGTTCAGGTCCTCGTCTTGCTCGATGAAGAGTGGATTGGTAGACGAACTTGGCCTATCCATCATTCCAAGAAAATACGTGAGTGGGAGAAAGAGAACTTATACCAAATGTACCTTGACCAATGTTGAAGATGGACCAATGATCACTCAAATGTGTAACAAGGAAATAGCACAATTGGTACCAATTCTTGTCGGTTTCTCACACCTACACAAGTAAAAGCCTTTGGTGGAGCTTGGTTAGCATGGTGGCGCAAAATTGATGCAATTGTTAGTTAGGCTCAATAATGTTGGAAAAGATTCGGAAATTTGCAAATGCAACAAGTAGACCAATAGCAAGATATGGTACACGCAAACACACACGCAAATAGATAAGCAGGGTCGTGCAACCAAGGAATGAGCCAAAATGTGGAATCCACGAAAATGCTCTTGTTGCACAACGCTAGAGAGACGCTAGCACGATGGCACAATAGGCGGATACGAAACTTGTACACAACCTACTAAGCAAAAATGCAATGACTTCTATCCCAAGTATGCTATATGTATGGTATTGCGTTGATATGATATAAGATGATCGAGTATGACAATCTTAATGTTGTAAGATGCTATTGTTCCTGCTTAAAAGATCTTTGCTTATCTTCCCCTTTTGCTGAAAATCATGGTTGGCTCTTTCTCTTTTGAGCTCTTTTCTCATGCAAAACTTCACGAACCAAGATAGCAATTGTGTATATGCGATGACAACCTTGTGACACAAGAGATGATACCAAGATTTGCACCACGATGGTATGGTATGTAGTCTATGGGAAGTATGATCACTAATTAATGTGCACAAGTAACGTTGCCGGCAATACTCAAAGGCTATTCTCGCATGGTAAGGTACGCAAAATGGGCTATGGGGTTATCAATGCAACGACAAGAATGTAGAATGATGATATACCGTGATACCAAGATGATATAGAGATTACCGTTATTGCTTACGGTGGAGGTGTCAAAATGGTGAGGTGGTCGATGGCGATGACGAATATGAGCGGTGGTGATGTCGTTTTCGAACCGTCCCTAAGTAGCCGAAACACATTAGGAAACGATGAACCACAACTCAAATTCTCAAAACCAAGGTCAAATGGTGGTTTCAAAGTTGGCAATGCGGAAGCGGTGGTGGTGGTTGATGAAGAAGCAACCGTCCCTAAGTAGCCGAAACACCTTAGGAGACTCAAATCACAACTCAAACAACCACAAATGCAATGTGAATCAAAATGGGTTAAGTTGCGGAAGTTGGTGATGGTAATGTGGATGATATGGTGGAGGACCTAGGCAAGGATGCCTAAATGACAAAATTTTGATGGTGTCAAATTGTGTTGTAACCTATCTATGTGGATGGGGGATGTCAATAGCTATCCAACGAGCTAAAGAACGTCAAAATCCGAGTCCGAATGTAAAAGTTGTGGTCAAAACTGTCAATCAGCTGAGGCTGAAACTGGGAGGGGCGGTTGTACAGCTCCTGGAGCGTCCTGGAGTGTCAGGTGATGGCTGAACGGTTGTACCGCCTTGGGTGCCGGTTGTACCACTTTTGTCGGGAAAAACATTCTCAGATCTGGATCAGGATGGATTTGGGCGGAAATGGATGATTTCGGGGGGAAATTGCGAAGATTTCGTGGATGGAAGGTGGGGAAACTTGTGGGGAAGCTAGATCTACTTCCTACACACGAAATCCGCGGATGAAATCCAAGAAAAATTCATCACACCAACAAATCACAAAAAAAATTGGGGCTATTTTTGGTAGGGATTTTTGAATTTAGGACAAAAATCAAACAAAAGAAGGCTAGAAAATGGTAGGGGAGACTCCAAATTCGTGATCAACGTGGCTCATGATACCAAGATGATGTAGGGTAGAACCCTAGATGCCTGATCTTTCACGAAATGGAGGGGATCCTATGAAGAACACGAAGAACACGAGGGGAGAACACGAGAGGAAATCGCTCAAACCAACAAGATTCGATTACACATGTGCTAGATCCTCGAAACACAAGAAGATACACGATCGAAATCCAACAAAGGACGATACATAAGGTAACTAGTTCATCTCCAAGACGAGGTCTTGATGGTCTTCCCATTAGGGGTCCTGAATCCAAGATGGGTCTTCTCCGAAGAGGTGGTCTCTCTCGGTGGAGTAGATCCGAATGGTTGAGCAAAGCTCTATCTCACATATGAGCTATCACATTGCTAACCCTAGTACGGAGCTAAGGGACAAGTATATATAGTCCAAGGGGTAAGTTGGGGATACATGGGGTGAAACCCCTTTCAGTGCGCATAGGCAGGGCGGTAGTACCGGTCACGCGGGCGGTTGTACCGCTGGGAGCTCAGGTACTGGTTTCTGGAGGTGTTCGCGGAAGGGAGTAGCGGTTGTACTGGTGGTCGCGGCGGTTGTACCATTCTGTTGGATGTTACGGGGATAAATCGTTCCTGTACCGCCCTTGCACCGCTCGATCACGGAAGCTGGACTGGTAGTTGGGCGGTAGTCGAGCGGTTGTAAGTTACCAGCAACATGCAAGTTACCAAGACCCTCATCGACGGTGGCGCAGGGCTCAACGTCCTGTCCGTCGACACGTTCGACAACCTCCAAGTGCCATATGAGGAGCTTCAGCCTACCAAGCCTTCCTCAGGAGTGACCGATGGCTCCCCCACATTGATAGGGCAAGTCCGCCTCCCTGTCACCTTCGAAGAACGCAAGAACTACCGCACCGAGCTCATCGACTTCGACGTCGCGCACATCCGTCTGCCATACAACGCCATCCTCGGGTATCCGGCCCTGGCCAAGTTCATGGCGGTGACACACCACGGTTACAATGTCCTCAAGATGTTAGGAAGCGGCGGAATGCTCACAGTCCCGTGCGAAGAAAGAAACGTGGTGTGCTCCCTCAAGCGCGCTTTTCAAGCCGCAGCAATCGACGACCCCGACAGCAAGAGCGAGGATCCTCCCGAGGCCATCCCCAAGAAGAAGAAGCAACTGTGCCATGCCGGACCTCAGGACGGTGGCAACGCAGCTGGAGCCTCGTCAGGATCAGCGCCCGCTCCAGGGGCGCCTCCCTCCATCGCATAGGAAGGCGCGCCCAGTGCCCTCCTCGGGCAGGGCTCGTGGGCTCTCTTCTGGAGGGCCTCAGACATTGCCAACATCTCGAGGGAGGCGCTCGGGCACCACTTGGAGGCGTGCTATGCGGCACATTTCCCTCAGGAGAATACAGGCAAGGAGTGCCCACCGCTCAGGAGTTCATCACCAAGACCACTCAGGAACTGCAAGACGCAAGGGCCATGCGCGGCGACCGCCGCTCACGAGGCGCAGCTCCCCATCCAGGCGAGGATGCCGGGCTGCGCGTCTGCATCGATGTACCAGGGCTCAACAGGACCGCATCTCAGGAGCTTTTCTGGCCTTCGCGCGTGGGCCATTGCGAGGGTCCACCGCACAGCTACGTTCGCATGCCTTTTGGCTTGCCGAGCGTATCGTTCGTCTACCAGCGCAAATTGCGGCGCGCCCTGACGGCTCAGTAGGCCAGGCACCGCGCCGTCCTGGCGGAGATGGAGACGGTCCTCAAGGAACCGCCTGAGCCCCCAAAGCCTCCCGAGGCTCAGGGACCTGGTGGCTCGTAGGGAACGACCCCTTCGCCGCGTGCCTTCAGCTGCCCCGACATCTCTTCGTCAACATGACCAGGTGACACTTTCCAAGTTCATTTACCTGGGAGCAGCCCTCGGGCTGCATTATTCCCAGGCCGCGTGGGTCCGTCCCTGTGGCATCTATCCCTTTTGCTTATGTGTTTAGTTTACCCTGTTGGGGGCGCCCCTCGGGCTGCATCATCCCCAAGCCGCTCGGGCCTGACCCAGTGGCATGTATCTTTCTGCATTTACCCAAGCTGATTTGCCTTCCATGCTTAATCTTCCTATGATTGTCGCCTGCCCGATTACCACCTGCTCGATCGTCCCCTCCCACGGGGCCTCCTTACACTGGCACGATGCTGGTGCATGGGTCCGTCCCTGCCACGTCGACAAACCTGAGCGGTCGAGCTCTGGCTCGCGCCGTGCCCCGCGCACGTCACCTCATCAGGCCCTCAGTGCCTTCATCTCCTCATGGAGCAACCAGTGGCAGACTGGCAACCATAACGGCAAAACCGTGTTTCTCCTTGTGCTTGCTCGCAGGAATATCACGAGGATAGTACCAGGCGGCACCGCGAGCTCCCACCTCTTCCAAGTAATCCGCTTGCACGTAAAAAGGGGGGCTCCTGAGCATCGCGACTCAGGAGCTCTTACTGGCTCTCCAGCCCTCACCCCCTGGCCTTGTCCACGGCATCGCGACCTGGCATACCAGCGGCGGCTGACCTCACTCAAGGGCCGGGACCTGAGGACGTAGAGCATGAAGTAAAGCATTGGAAGGGGGAGGACCCGTACGGGCCTAACATAGCTACGCTGCGGATGATTGCACACAGGTCTGGCGCAGCGCGGAGAATCGACCCCGAACTGCCAAGATAAGTCACGAGATCGGAACAACTAAGTTGTTGGAACCTAGGCGTTACGCTCGCGGCATCCCTGTTGCGGCCATGTCGCATCCCTTTCCTGCCTTACCGTAGCTGCTTGAGCGCTAAGGGGGACCTCCTGAGCATCGCGCCTCAGGGGCTCTTACTGGACCTCGGGCCGCTCACCTCCTAGCCTTGACCACGGCACGCGACCTGGCATACCAGCGACGGCTGCAGCCTCCCTGGGGACCGGGACCTGTCAGCTTAGAGCAACAAGCTATCGCGTGGATGGAAATGGGAGACCGAGCCTTAACAGGACATGCGTTCACAAAGTTTCATAACAGGGAATATATACGCAAAAAACTTTACAGACCTTTACACACCCCCATGGGGTACTTCATCATTCTTCGCAGGGAACAAAAAATGAGAACCAAGAGGAATCCTATCTACACCCTCTCGTGGCGGACGCCATCATCAACTGTGGGCCACGGGAGGCCGGCGCCGACCCCATCCAGATCAGCGGCGGCGGCTGGACGCCGCGGCCCTGTTCTGAGCCCGGCGAGAGCTCGAGGGCACGTAGCTATCGTCGCTCGTCTCCGGAGTCTCGTAAAGCTCAGGAGAATCGCTAGACTCCCAGGGGCTGCTGCTGCTGGAGTAGCCACGAGCGGAGCGCGCGTCAGCCTGGCGCTCCCCTCCAGGGCAACACTCCAGACAGCGGCCCTCCGCGTCAAAGACCTTGAAGAAGAGCGTGGTGGTGCCGTCGTACTCAAAGTGGACCGCGAGGGCGCCTTCCGCACGGCAAACCCGCGCAACCTCGCCCCAGCCGCGAGTCATGAAGATCTTGCTGGTGGGGACCGCTTCGATCTCTGCTCCGGTCGCCGGAGCATTGCAGTCGGCATGCTACAGCCAGAGCTCAAGAGGCCCCCTCAGCGGCATCACATCAGAGAAGAATTGCGGGAAGCGGATCCAAGAGCTTGGGGACATCGGCGCCCATAGCACAAGCTCGCGCGAGGAATCCGAGGCGTGGATTCCAGGGGCGACGGTGCGTGTCGCCATGGCGCGGCGGCCGCGGACGCGGCGCGGGCGGCGCCGCTCATTGCTCCGCCCTCCTGAGCCCTCGGCTCGGGTGTACAAAGGTAGCGGATACCCTGGAGGAGGCCGCTCGCACCAAGGCCTCGTCACCACCTGCATCTCTGCTTCGTCGCGACGGTGAACCGGCCTCTTCTTCGGCGGAAGCGGCCATGGATCATCGCGGGGGGCCTTTCCTTTCTCTTCAGCGGAGAACCTTCGGTTGGGCGCCATTGCTGCTAGCAGTGGAGCAAGGAGGAAGAAGAAAGTGAACCAAGAAGAGATGGGAGACGGGGGCTCCGCCCCCCTCCCCATTTATAGGGGAAGAAGGCCAACCGGCGCCTCCCACGTTCACAGGTAATGATGATTTTCCATGCATGTCACAGGGACGTGTCAAATCGAGCAGTTGCCGAGGCAGCGTGGGGAAGTGAAGACGCCCACGTCCAATCAACCGCCACGCGTCAACCGAGGCCACAGGCTTTTGGGGCCCGCGGCGCTCCGCACTTGATCTTTGGCTTCACTTCGAAGCCAAGCCCGAGCGCGCCTTGGGCCCGGGGGCTACTGTCGGCGGTCTGGGAATGTGGGTCCCAGGACTTGCCTGCCTGCGGCCCACAGTGTGGCTTTGCTAGCAGGACTGTACAACCCATCTTCATCAACAAAGCATTCAAGACCCTCACGAGGCGAACGACGCAAGACCTCCTCAGGAGCGGCCTCACCAGGCTTCCTCGCGAGGAGTGGAGATATCAAGGCGGGGCAAACCTCACGAGGCTATCATGACGTGAGCCATGACGATCGACACCAGGCGGCCGTAGGGCGGGTGCCAGCGCGCGCAGCATCCTTTTTTCCTCTTTGGTGCTAAGGAGGCCAGCGCAGGCGTGGAGTACCAAGGCATCAGGCAAAGGTTTCCATATCAGTGCAACTAGACCAAGACCAGCAGGCCAGCAGGACGGAGGTCACCGTGGAGCCCAAGACGGCGTCATCACTAGAGCCCTTTCGCAGGCGAAGACCGCTTTTGTCAGGATAGCTTGTACTAGCTGTCCCCTTTCAAATTGGCCGCCGTTGTTGGCTCCCTTCCCACTCAATATTTGGGGAGAGGACCAGGGCCTATATAAGTAGAAGTAGCCCCCACCAAAGGGGGCAGCTTGATCTCATCTGATCGAGAGCCAACCCTTAGCCACAGACCGAACGCAAGAACGCCTCAACCTCAGGAGGTCGTCCTTCCCCTTGTACTGTTCTTCATTAGCCCAAGAGGCAATCCACCACCAGACACTGGAGTATGGTATTACACCACCACGGTGGCCCGAACTAGTATAAATCTTGTGTCCCTTGTGCTGTGAGTTCGTCGAGTTCGTCCGCGAGATCTTAGCGAGCTAGGGCGTGGATCGGTAGGAGGGAAAGAACTTCGCGCGCACCCCAGAGTTCGAACCTTAAGGGTTTTACCGGAACCCGTGATCCGGCACAACCCTACATACGGTTCGACCGGGTGGGTCCCAACTGTCAGGGAGGATAAGGAGGCACTTCCTTGCGTGTGAAGATATAGCTGGTGGGTCCCAGCTGTCAGGGGAAAGAATCATTTCTTTCATAATATGGACACACTTCCTTGCGTGTGAAGATGTAGCTGGTGGGTCCCAGCTGTCAGTGGCAGGAATAAGGAGGCACTTCCTTCCGTCCGAAGATATACGTGGTGGGTCCTAGCTTTCAGAAGGAGGAATAATTTTATTTTTGCGTAATAAGGAGGCTGTTGCATGCGTGCGTCCATGGACCTGGTGCGTCCCCACTGTCAGCCTCTCCACATACATTCCTCTTCCGATGACTCTTGTTTGTTGACCATGTTGACCACGCCGCGTCGAGTGCATCCAAGGTGGTGAACGACGGCGAGGCCCCGAACAGCTACGAGCCGGACATGGGAAGACGCGGGAGTGTAGTCGCAGACGAAGAGGTGTACGAGGGTCAACTGGTTCTGGTGTGGTGTGCTTCGGCAGTCGGTGGAGAAGAATAGGAGGTGTGTAGGGGTGGAGGGATGGTGTGGCCGGCAGTGGGGTAGCACTTCACAGCGAAGCGTGCTAAGCAGAGCTGCTAGCAGGAGGAGGCGGGTGCAGGTGGTCCCGACGGCGCTTGTAAGTGCATCTAGTGCCCCTTAGTGATTTTGGTGTATTGAAGACTTATAGGTTAAGGGACTAATGTGTCTATGAGTGTACACAGGTCTATAAGTCTATGAGGAGTTTGATATTTACAGAGAAAGCCGACCCCTAAAAATGAAGTTCTTTGACTGAAGACTTTGGATTTCTGAAGACTTTCTGAAGACTTTGAAAGTGAAGAAATTGGTGTGACCTTGAAGACTAGGTATCCATTCGAGGAACATGAAGCGCGAAGACTTTTGTTTTCGTAGTTTCATTTTCTCTTTCTTGAGTCATAGGAAACACCGTACTATTAAAGGGGGTCGAGGAAATACTAAGGAAAATTTTCCAAGTGATGCTCAACTCAAAGTCCTACACCTACCAATCCCTTCGAGAGAAACCATTGGAAATCTCATACAGTTCAGTCATATTCTTCAGGGACAGAGATGAAGTTCTTCTGGTCTCTGAGGAATTTGTTCTGACTCAAGAGTTAGGAATTCGCCAGTGCGGATTGCCTACACAGTGAGGAACACGATAGCCCTGAGGAATTTGAGCCTCAATTATCCGACCGTTGCTGTGCTACGCGCCAGCTGTCCCAAAATATCTACCCACCTAACGGTCATATCATTGAAGGGCATTTATGTCTTATCATGTCGGGCTGCTCTGAGAGAACTGACACTTGTCATTTGAGAGCATCCCATCCTCCGAGGACTTTGAGCGAAAATCATCAAGTGAGGCAACCCAAACCCAAACACCTACCAAGCCCAAAGTGATTGAGCATCACTGAAGAGATTGATCCTGCGTGGATCCGACGCTTGTTACCTTTGAAGACCGTGCATCTTTCAGACGGTAAGGCGTCATGGTCTAGAGCATCCAAGAGGAAATTGTGGATCCCCGAGTGACCGAGTTTGTGAAGGTTTGGAAGTCACCTGAAGACTTGCCACGAGTGATTGGGCGAGGTTTGTGTGACCTTAGCTCAAGGAGAATACGGTGAGGACTATGTGTCCGGGACTGTGTGTCCTCAGGTTTAAATACCTAGCTGCTCCAACCAGACGTACAACTATCACAACAGTTGGAACTGGTCTGCCAAATCATTATCTTCACCAAACTTACTGGTTCTATTTCCTCAACTCTTTCATTTCCTCATAACTGTGTTGTGCGCTTGTTCATATCTTTGTTTGAAGACTTTGACTGAAGACTATCTCAATTTCCTCAGTTCAATTTCTTCAGTCTGTTTGTCCTCATCCTGTTTTATCCTGTGTTTACACTTTCTGTACTCTGTGCTTGTTTTCATTTCATCATGATGACCATGCATGTGTTCTGTTATGTTTACATCTGAGTACTTATTCCGCTGCAAGTAGTTCTTCACTTAGGAATTTCCTCACCCTAAAATTCCTCATTCAAGAAGTCATAAAAATTGCCTATTCACCCCCCTCTAGTCGATATAACGCACTTTCAATTGGCATCAGAGCAAGGTACTCCCTTGTTCTTTGTGATTTTGGTTTAATCGCCTGGAGTTTTAGTTATGTCGACCGCAGGTATGAAGACCGTGTCATGCCCCATCTTTGACGGTCACGAGTATCCCAAGTGGAAGGCCATGATGAAGAAGCTCCTCATGGCAATAAATAGCGAGCTGTGGACCATCACTGAGATTGGTGTTACCGATCTGTGCAAGATGGCGGAAGCTGATGACATTCGCAAGTACACCCTTCTCAACCTCACTACGAAGGACGTCATCTGCTCTTGTTTGTCGCAAAATCAGTTCAGGAATATCATGCATCTCGATCATGCGAAGCTTATCTGGGACCGCCTGTCTGAGGTCTATGAAGGTCATTGAACCCGTCATGATCGTTGGTTTGAGGACTTGAAGGAATATCTCAAAGCGATGACATTCGAACCAGAATCATCATCCTCTGCACCATGCCTTATGGCAAAAGATGCAAAGGTAACTGAATGCTATCTATCTGAATCCAGTGATGATGAATCTGGTGATGAATTTGGACCTAGCTATGTCAAACTTGCTTCCCTTGCCACTAAACAACAAAGAGCTTTGGAAAAAGTTCAATACATGCTAAATAAGAGCGATGATATGTTGGGTGAAGAAATGGATCAGTCGAAAGCTTTGGCTGAGTGTCTTCAGAGACTTCATTCTAGGTTTGACAACCTTCAAGGTCATCATAACACTCTGTTATCTGATCATGAGAAGCTTTCTTATGAATTTCTTCAAAGAAAGCAAGATCGTGAAATGCTAAGAGTGAGTTATGAAGATCTTCAGAAGGAGCGCGATTCATTACTTGCTCAATAAATCAGCGCTTCTCAGGAAGAATTTGTTCCTCCATGTTTGAAATGCATTGAACGTGAATCTGCTAATTCTTCACCTGAATGTTCAAATGCTTCTAATGCTACAAATTCTTCAACTGTCTCTGCTATCACTAATTCCTCATCTGAGGACATTGCTAGTATCACTGATGATGTAGGGCTGAAGGAATTGTATATGACAGGCATGTACAAAAGCCTCAAAGGGCATCAGACTCTTTGTGATGTGCTTAAAAAGCAGATCCTCAATAGGAACCCTAGGAAAGTGGGTATTGCCTTTGAGAGGAAACTCAATGCTGATGGTACATATTGGAAGCCTGAGTAGTACCCCAAAACCTCATGGGTTGCTGCAAAGGGACCTCCAGTTGATCCATCCAATTTATCTGGCTTTACATGTGAATCTCCTCATTCTTCTGATGAGTCATTTGACTCCAACTTTAAACTGTTCAAAAATCAGAATGGTGAAGTATTTGTTAGATATGTTGGCACTAACTGCAGGAACGGTTCCCCTATGAAGAAAATCTGGGTTCCCAAAACGTGCCTTGAAAGTCTTCAGGTGAATGTCCTCATGACACCACCTGTGAAGAATAGGAACCCCAGATCAAGTTCTTCATCTGGACCAAATTCTTCATATGGATCCAAGTCCTCATATGGACCAAATTCCTCACGTGGATCAAATTCCTCAAAAGGATCAAAGTCATCATATGAATATCATCGTGCTAACACCTCTGTCTCGCAGGGAAGAGCTAAGGGCTATGAATATGAGCATTATTCTTCTAATCATTATGTTCATAAGTCCTCGAAGAATTTCTCTGCTTATTCATATGCTTATCCTAACTCCTCTTATGTGAAACGAAATGGACTGGCTTCTATGCCACCTTTCTCGTATGGAGCTCGCAGAGTGATGAACTCTTTGCCACCCCTGCAGATGTGGGTGGTGAAGAAAAAGAACTAATATCTTATGCAGGGTCAGGTCTCCAGACGTGCTCAAACATCTGAAGAATTTGCTGGAGACCTGAAATTGCCTGAAAGGACCCAGGCTAATCATGAAGAAATGAACTCTCATTTCTCACATCCTCATATTGCTTTATCTGTTCTATCACTTGATGAAATTGATCTGATGAAATTGATGTCATATTCTTCACTGACGAAGTATATGAGTTCGTAAGCTGCACTAATTCATCCGCAGGATGATCAATCCAAAGCCAATGAGTGGGTCCTGAATAGTGGATGTACAAATCACATGACTGGTGACAAGAATCTATTGATGGATGCTCCCTTATCTCCATCGCATCTGAATCATATCATCTTCGCTGACAAAGGCAAAGGTCAGGTATTGGGTCTAGGTAAGGTTGCAATCTCAAAGGATCGACACATGGACAAAGTCATGCTTGTCGAGTCCTTAGGATACGACCTCATGTCTGTCTCAATGCTTTGTGATCTTGATATGGTTGTTTTCTTTGGCAAGTATTGTTGTGTTGTGATCATGGAAGCTGAAAATTCCAAAGTCTTCGAAGGCTTTAGGAGAGGAGATCTGTGTATTGTTGATTTCTCTACAGGACCACAACCAGTCGTATGCCTACTTGCAAAAGCTTCAGAAGGCTGGCTATGGCATCGACGACTTGGTCATGCAGGCATGAGGAATTTGCACACGCTTGCGACGAAGAAGCATGTCATTGGCATTGAGAATGTCAAATTCCTCAAGGATCACTTATGCGGAGCCTGTGAAGCTGGAAAGATGACCAAGGCCAAACATCCAGCGAAGACAATCATGACTACCACTCGACCATTTGAATTGCTTCATATGGATCTCTTTGGTCCTAACCATTATTCTGCAGTTACAAATGATGCATCTCTATATGGCTTTGTTATTGTTGATGATTACTCTCGTTACACATGGGTACATATTGTCACTTACAAACATGAAGTGCAGGAAGTCTTCAAACGATTTTTTGCGAGGGCTTCAACCAACTTTGGTGTGAAGATAAAGCACATCAGGAGTGACAATGGAACTGAGTTCAAGAATTCTGGTCTTGATGACTATCTTGATGAACTTGGTATTACTCATGAGTTATCTGCTCCTTATACTCCTCAACAGAATGGCGTCATGGAGCGCAAGAACAGGACTCTTGTTGAGACGGCTCGCACTATGCTTGATGAGTACAAGACGCCTCGTCGTTTCTGGATTGAGGCAATTGATACTGCTTGCCACATCATCAATAGAGTATATCTTCACAAATTCTTCAAAAAGACTGCATACGAACTCCTCACTGACAAGAAACCCAACATGAGTTATTTCAAAGTCTTCGGTGCTAAATGTTGGATTAGAGATCCTCATCACAACTCTAAATTTGCACCGAAAGCACATGAGGGTTTCATGCTTGGTTACGGAAAGGACTCGCACACCTACAGAGTCTTCAACAACGTTCACCACAAAGTTGTTGAAACTATAGATGTCCGGTTCAATGAAACTAATGGCTCGCAAAGAGAGCACCTACCTTCTGTGTTAGATGAACAGTCACCTGAGGAAACTATCAAGTTCAAGGCTACTGAGGATGTCATTCCAACCGAAGAATCTGGTAAGAATTCATTCCAGAACGTGAAGAACGTCGAGCTAATGCACGTGAAGAAAATGGTGCTGAAGAAAATGCTGATCAAATTCCTCGACGACAACCAGCTCATCCTCGCATTGCAAACGAAGTGCAAATTGAGAAAATCATCGATGACATTGAAGCACCAGGTCCTCACACGCTCTAGAGCTTCACATTTGTCTAAATTTTGTGGGCACTTTGCTTTCGTCTCTATCACAGAGCCCACTAAGGTAGATGAAGCATTTCTGGAGCCTGAGTGGATTCAAGCCATGCAAGAAGAATTACATCAGTTCGAGCTCAACAACGTCTGGGAACTGGTCAAACGTCCAGATTCTCGCAAGCACAATATCATTGGCACAAAGTGGATCTACCGCATCAAGCAAGATGAAAATGGCCTTATGGTGAGGAATAAGGCACGGCTTGTAGCTCAAGGCTACACACAGGTTGAGGGAATTGATTTCGATGAAACTTTTGCACCTATTGCTAGACTTGAGGCTATTCACATATTACTTGCTTATGCTAACCATCATGATATCACTTTATATCAAATGGATGTGAAAAGTGCATTCCTCAATGGTAAGCTTGAGGAAGAAGTATATGTTGCTCAACCCCCAGGTGTTGAAGATCAAAAGCATCCTGACAAAGTCTTCAGACTCAATAAGGCCCTGTATGGCCTCAAGCAAGCCCCTCGGGCGTGGTATGATACTTTGAAGGAATTCCTCATGAAGAAAGGCTTTAAACCCAGTTCACCTGACCCAACTCTTTTCACTAAATCTTATGATGGTGAATTGTTTGTGTGCCAAATTTATGTTGATGATATTATCTTTGGCTGTACTGACCAACGTTACACTTACGAATTTGGTTATATGATGAGAGAGGAATATGAAATGTCTATGATGGGAGTATTGAAATTCTTCTTAGGTCTTCAAATTCGTCAACAGCGCAATGGCATATTCATATCTCAGGACAAATACATGAAGGACGTATTGAGGAAATTCGGCATGCAAGATTGCAAAGGCGTCAAAATTCCTATGCCCACAAATGGCCATCTATGCACTGATGAAAATGGTATTGACTTCGATCAAAAGGTATACCGCTCCATGGTTGGCTCTTTATTGTATTTATGTGCATCTAGGCCAGACATTATGCTTAGTGTTTGCATGTGTGCCCGATTTCAAGCTACACCGAAGGAATCACACCATAAGGCTGTGAAGCATATTCTTCGATATCTAGCTCACACACCAACACTTGGATTATGGTACCCCAAGGGCTCGGTTTTTGATCTCATTGGATATTCTGACTCTGTCTATGATGGTGACGTGTGGACCGCAAGTCAACCTCTAGCACATGCCATTTCCTCGGACGATCTTTGGTCTGTTGGTCCTCGAAGAAACAGAACTGCGTATCACTGTCTACTGCTGAAGCTGAGTACATTGCTGCTGGTTCTTGTTGTGCTCAATTGCTGTGGATGAAGCAAACTCTCAAGGACTACGGCGTCAATGTGAAGAATGTGCCTCTCTACTGTGACAATGAGAGTGCATCAAGATTTCTCACAACCCAGTTCAGCACTCGAAGACAAAGCACATTCAGATTCGTCATCATTTTCTTCGTGATCATGTGTTGAAGGGCGACATCTCTATTGAGCATGTGAAGACTGAAGAACAGCTAGCCGATATCTTCACAAAGCCCTTGGATGAGAAGAGATTTAGCAAGTTGCGGTGTGAGCTAAATATCTTAGAATCTTTGAATGTTCTTTGAAAAGGACACTCATCCTAACACTTATGCAAAATTGATGACTTAGATGTGCCACACGCAAAGAAACGTTTTTCTTCAATCAATGAAGGCTAACACTCTAAGTGTGCAGAAATTAACGAAGAATTTGATTCTTAGAACCCTACGACAATTGTACGCGGTCTCTGAAATCATCATTCTTATACGATGGGTCACGCCACCACCAAAACTTGGAAATCTTCAATTTGAGTTTTTCCTCAGTTTTTGAATTTCCTCAGTTGTTCATTGTCTTCAACTTTGCATTGTCTTCACTGTTTCCGTCGTTTTTCTTCATTAGCTATATATATATATATATATGAGTTTATGTCCTCTACAGCATTCACTTATTGCTATTTCTTCATGTTGCTTTTTCTGCTAAGTGAATGTGATCGGACCCTTCCCCTTCTATGCTAAACTTAACCCAGTCTATTCACAAATTCTTCATGTGCGTTCTATTTGGAACTCGTTCAAAATCTTTACTGTGTCCTTGTCAGCTGAAGAATTTGCGAACGGAACGTTTAACTTATCTTATCTGAATTTTCGGCTTTGGCGCTCAAACTGTTCCACATTCCACGGTAACACTTATCTATTCACCCACGACCTCACACGATCGCCACCTCTCAGTACGTGGGTGACACATGTCAAGCGAACGAGAAAGGTCAGGGGCACGTTCGTCCAATTTCTTCGGGCGAACATTTTTTCACCTCGGCTATATATACCCCTCCCCTTCTTCACTTCGTTTTTACTCCGCTCGTTCTCTCTGCCGCTCGAGCTTCTCAAACCCTAGCGCCGCCGCCTCGACCTCGTCGCCATCGTACTCGCGCCGGCTACTTCACCCCGCCGCCGCCGTAGCTGTCTTCCTCAACCGAGTTAGGGAGTGGAAGATCTTACCTGACGAACTTCACATCTACACTTCCCAGTTCGTCGTGTTCTTCGTCCAGGGTAAGTAAAAGTTACTTTTACTGCCCTCTTTGATTCAAATGTTCTCTACAAAATCTTCAAAGGTGTTTTTTCTTCAAATCCTCACACACTAAAATACCTCACATGTCATCTGTTCTTGATTCGTTTCTCTAAGCAATATTTTTTCTTCATGATTCCTCAATTGTGTGGATTTTTGATCTGTACAGCTCTGGTACCTAAGCCAAATAACGCTTAGTGAAATTCTTCAAGACTCATCTGGTCAAATTCCTCAAACTTGTTCTTTTTGCAAAACCTTCTGAGAACGCATATGACCTCTCCAAATTCCTTGCAACTATACTCTGTTCACAGGTACTCATGTTCGTTGCTGAATCACTAGGTTCTCATCAACTTAACTCATTTGCAGCGTTCCTCGAAGAAAAGTTGCACACATCTTCAGAAAATTCAATTGTTCATATTCCTCATCTGAAGAAAATGGCTGATGGAAAGATGCCACAGAAAGGAGGAAAGAGGCCTGAGGTCAATACTGCCTTTGAGATCCCTGATGACATATACAAGGAGTATTGCACTCCTGATGAGGCCAAGTTTGGCAAGGAGGACAAAAATCAGCACAAGGTGTGCATCCAAAGAATAGAGAGGAGATGGGCAAGGGAGTGGAGGGAGTACAGGTATGTTACTCCCAAGTATATGAAGAAATTTGCTCTAAATCCTCCATGCCCAAGACCTCCATTGGCACCTGGCCAAGTAGCAGATCCCACCAGCCTCAAGCACGGTGAGGACTATCTGAATAATGGGCCAAGCGCCTAGCCAAACTGGCCAAACAGGCAAGAGAAGGAGTGAGGAAATTTAATGAAGACTCTGCTGCTGCTGCCACTACTTAGGCCTCTGCAAGAAAGCTGAACAAGGCCATGGCAAAGAAGCCTGCTCATAAGCCTAGTGCTTCACCCTCAATGCCCTCACGGCCAAGATCCTCAGCAATGCCCTCGCGGCCAGATTGTTCAAAGCCCTCACGGCGAACTCCTCGGACTGCTCCAGCTCCTCCGCCAAAGTCCTCAGCTGCTCCATCCAAATCCTCAGCACCTGTGCATCTCGCCACGTGCCAAAGGACAACAAGCATCTCTGTTGCCTCAGGAGCTTCTACTAGTTCCTCAGCTGCACCAAATTCTTCAACTGGCCCCTCTCTGCTGAAGAAAAAGGCCACTGCTGGACGAGGCTCTGGCCCAAGTCCTCAGAAGAAGCAGGTCACCTTCCATGTGCCGTCTGATGAAGACGAAGCTGATGGTGAGGAACTTGCCGAAAACATCAGAGACAGGCAGCTCAAGGCCGCTAGAGCCAAAGGCACAAATGTGCCTCTTCTTTTGGATCCCAAGTTGATCCTTGATTACATTGATCTCTGGCACAAGGACCCCAACACTCATATGCCTGATTTCAAGCTGACTCCTGGCCAAAGTCATATGCTGACTGCCTTCATTCAAGAAGAAAAACGGAAATTTGAAAAGGCCAGGCAGATCAAGAAAGCACAATACAAGAAGGAGCGCTTCCTGAAGAAACACGTTGTCTCTATGACAACTGAAGAACTTGTCAATATTCAATCTGAGATCAACAAACTCAGTGATGAATTTGACGTATACAGAGCTGACTGGCTTGGAGCCAAAGTCAGATTTGTGAATTTGACTGAAAAGTTCACTTCCAATGTTGCAGCCCCAATGCAACAAGGGAATCCTCAGGCTGAAGCATCTGCTCAGCCGACTAAAGAAAATGCCAGCACTGCTGATGATATTCAGGCTACTGAAGAAACTCAAAGTACCAGGGCTGATGACTGCATTCCAGCCGCGGAAGACATTGCCAGGGCAACCACTAGTGTTGCGCCTGAAGAAACTGAAGAAGTCAGGGCAACTGCATCAGTTGTGCCTGAAGAATTTGAACCAAATTCCTCTGCTCCTCCTATGCCTACACCAACTCCGATCCTTCCATCTGTAACAGCTGTGAAGAAAACCAAGGCTACAGTGCGTGCAGCGGTGAAGAAAAGGAAGGCATCAACTTCATCAGATTCTTCAGCTCCAAAGAAGATGAAGCCATTGACCAGCTCTTTTGCAAATCCAATTGATGTTGTTCCCGTCACATCCATGCCATCAAAGGACCTTGTTCCTTTAGATGAAGAATATGTGATTCCAAGTGAATCAGATGAAGAGAATCCTTCTGCTGCTTCGTCAGAGCAGTTGGATGAAGAAATTGAAGCAGATGCAATCCCTTCAACCCCAATAGTCTCATCGCCCATGCCTCAGTTCACTGCTGAAGAGGCCGGCGTTGAAGAAATGAGCGAAGAAGATGAAGATGTGGACATTGGGTGGACAACACCAGTGCTGAATGATGACTTTTGGGAAAGTCAGCACCCCAACTCTCCTCTGTTCACACCACTTCAACAAATTCCTCAGTCCCCTGTCGACACTGACATACAAATTGGATCTGAAGAACCTCGTGCAACTCCTTCTGTACATGAAGAGATTCCAGCCACTAGTGCTGAAGAAAATGTAAATGAAGAATTGAAGACCCAGGCTGCCACTGAAGAAGAAGCTGAAATTCCTCAGCCTGTTGAAACTGAGATTGCGATTCCTGAGGTAGCAATGCAATTGACTAATACTCCTCATCCCAAGCCAAAGGATCCTTTCTCGAAGAAGCAGAAATTCAAGGCTGATGACTTCTTCGGCGAACACGTGTTCTTCACTAATTATAATCCTTATGACTCTGCTCGTCTTAGAAGGAAGTGCTTCTGGACTGCCAGCCAGGCCAATTCTATCCTTCACTGCTCTTCAAAAAGGATAAAGTCTTCGACCATGAGCACATTCCTCATGTGGACATGGAATCACTGCCTTGCTTCCCTCCTGTCCTCAGTGTGCTTCATGACGCAGGCCTCCTCAACTTTTGCTCTGACATTGTAGATTGGAATGAAGAGCTTATTCTTCAGTTCTACGCAACACTGCATGTCACAGGTGACGCTGACGATATCAATACTTGGGTGTTGGACTGGATGACTGAAAACACTCATTATAAAGCACCGGCCTCTGAATTGCTTCATGCCCTGCCAATCAGTCCTCCACCTGAAGGAGCTTGTTGCCTGTACCAAGAGCCTGAACTCACTGCCCATTATATGCAAGTTCTTATGAAGCCTCTGAAGCCTGGTCAAGCCCCAAGGACCAAATTCCTCGTGAAGAAATTGCTCTATGTGCCAAGAACTGTCTATCACATTCTGACGAAGACAATGAGTCCTATCAAGGGCCACGACTCGTCTAATGAAGAAGTCGTTGGCATCATGAAGAATCTGCTATTCAACATCATGCATGGCATCCCTGTCAACTCTCACGATTTCTTCATGAGGACTCTAGCAAATGTTGCACTCTCTCCATTTGAGTTGAAGCCTTATGCTCCGTGGATTATGAGATTCCTCAGAACAAGGTCTTCACTCAACTACAAGGCTAATTTTCACAATCACCTCAGCTACTTGCCCCCAATCGAAGTCCTCAAGCGGACATATTCCTCAGCTGATGAGAAGGGCAAGGCACCAGCTATTATTGATGAAGGCATTCGTCCATTGGATGGTCAGTTTCGCAAAGCTGCATCTTATTCCACCAATGATGACTCTGCCACTCATGACTCTGCTGCAAATGCATCCAAGCCTACTCCTCAAAGCACAGCTCCAAGGGTGATGACTGACTGTGAGCTGCTTCTTAGTCTTCACCAGAAGGTGGATCGAAACCATAAATGGGTTAAGCGTCAGTTTGGTTCTATTCTTCACAACATGACTGCTACACATAATGCACTGAAGAAAAACCATTACTACCACCATGAAGTCTTCGGTCACACCTGGGCTATTCTGTCACATGTATATGGTGAAGAAGATCTGAAGCAAATGGGCCTCAAGGAGGACTTTGATTGGTCTACACCTCCACCGAAGAAATACAAGAAGGTCAAGGTTCCTTCCTTGGTGGCCAGCTCATATTCTTCATCGCGCGAAACCGACGAGCATGAAGACTTGGACGACACTGCGGCAGGCCCTACAACAACAAACGAACCCAACAACGCTGGCGCTCCTCCATCAACATGATATTCTTAAGGGGCGTTAGTCCTCATTTTCGATCCTTTTGGTCATTCGATGACAAAGGGGGAGAAATTTGAGTTAGTCTTCAAGCGGGTCTACCTATATGTGCGTTTTTTTGCTAAGTTACAACTCTCGTTCTTCTGATGACTTTGCTGGATCGAGTTGTAAACTTAAACTCTATGGTGGACTGATACTTTTGCTATGTTTTTCTGCATGCTTATTCCTCGTTAATGTTAATGCACGCATGCTCAATTAGTTCAGTCACCATATTTCATCATGCATTTCAAATTCTTCATATTATATGACAAATGCGTGTATGAATTACAAGATATAGGGGGAGATCTCCATGATTCTACTCTTCAAGTGTGCATTGCTTCAAAAGCAAATTCCTCACTATGCACATCTTCAGGGGGAGTTCTTCTATATCTTGCAATCAAATTCCTCAATTCCAGTATTTACACTTCATATGTTTATCCCCGTTGAAAACATAACCTATATTATCATCAATCAACAAAAAGGGGGAGATTGTAAGTGGATCTAGTGCCCCTTAGTGATTTTGGTGTATTGAAGACTTATAGGTTAAGGGACTAATGTGACTATGAGTGTACACAGGTCTATAAGTCTATGAGGAGTTTGATATTTACAGAGAAAGTCGACACCTAAAAATGAAGTTCTTTGACTGAAGACTTTGGATTTCTGAAGACTTTCTGAAGACTTTGAAAGTGAAGAAATTGGTGTGACCTTGAAGACTAGGTATCTATTCGAGGAACATGAAGCGTGAAGACTTTTGTTTTCGTAGTTTCATTTTCTCTTTCTTGAGTCATAGGAAACACCGTACTGTTAAAGGGGGTCGAGGAAATACTAAGGAAAAGTTTCCAAGTGATGCTCAACTCAAAATCCTACACCTACCAATCCCTTCGAGTGAAGCCACTGGAAATCTCATATAGTTCAATCATATTCTTCAATGACAAAGACGAAGTTCTTTTGGTCTCTGTGGAATTTGTTCTGACTGAGGAGTTAGGAATTCGCCAGTGCGGATTGCCTACACAGTGAGGAACACGATAGCCCTGAGGAATTTGAGCCTCAAATATCCGACCGTTGCTGTGCTACGCGCCAGCTGTCCCAAAATATCTACCCTCCTAACGGTCATATCATTGAAGGCCATTTATGTCTTATCATGTCGGGCTGCTCCCTATGCTATAAATAGCCGCCCCCTACAACCACTAGCTAGTTGGCTGCTCCGAGAGAAACTAACACTTGTCATTTGAGAGCATCCCATCCTCCGAGGACTTTGAGCGAAAATCATCAAGCGAGGAAACCCAAACCCAAACACCTACAAACCCAAAGTGATTGAGCATCACTGAAGAGATTGATCCTGCGTGGATTCGACGCTTGTTACCTTTGAAGACTGTGCATCTTTCAGACTGTTAGGCATCATGGTCTAGAGCATGCAAGAGGAAATTGTGGATCACCGAGTGACCGAGTTTGTGAAGGTTTGGAAGTCACCTGAAGACTTAGCACGAGTGATTGGGCGAGGTCTGTGTGACCTTAGCTCAAAGAGAATACGGTGAGGACTGTGTGTCCTCAGGATTAAATACCTAGCCACTCCAACCAGACGTACAACTGTCACAGCAGTTGGAACTGGTCTACCAAATCATTGTCTTCACCAAGCTTACTGGTTCTATTTCCTCAACTCTTTCATTTCCTCATAACTGTGTTGTGCACTTGTTCATATCTGTGTTTGAAGACTTTCTCAATTTCCTCAGTTCAATTTCTCCAGTCTGTTTGTCTTCATCCTGTTTTATCCTGTGGTTACGCTTTCTGTACTCTGTGCTTGTTTTCATAAATCATGAGGACCATGCATGTGTTCTGTTATGTTTACATCTGAGTACTTATTCCGCTGCAAGTAGTTCTTCACTTAAGAATTTCCTCACCCTGAAATTACTCATTGAAGAATTCATAAAAATCGCCTATTCACCCCCCTCTAGTAGATATAACGCACTTTCAGCGTTGGAGGAAGAAGACGAGAGATTGAAGATGGATGTCGGTCGTTGGATGTAAATCCAATGGCTATCGATGTCAGAATCATTTGTTGACTAAGTTGACAACGACTTGCCTTGGCATTGACCTATTGGCCCACATTTCAGCCTCCAAAAATGTGGCACATATTCAACCCATTTTTTAGAATTTACAGTCCATTAAGGGTGAATAAATAATGTAGCGTCCATGCGACCCATTGTTTTAAAACTACGACCCATTTTCACTTTCTCTAAATACACAAATTTGCTGGGCTGGCTGAAAAAAATAATGTAGTGTCCATGCGGCCCATTTATTTTTTCCTAAAAAATTACAGCCCATTTGCACGAAATACCCGATTTTGCTGGGCTGGTTCTAATTATAATGTTGGGATGGGCGCAGCAATGTTATCAAATAATAAACAGGGGCTGAGCATTTTGTTATAAATATATTTAAATAATAAGTGCTTTATTATTACATCGGTCCTTAAATCTTACCATGCTTTTGTACACAATCACCAGGATTTTCGTTGCCTTAATGTAAAAAAATCCAGGATTTTATGGTTAAGAAATTGTTTTTATAAGTTAATAAGACGTGGGATATTGTTTTCTTATATATGTAAGTATCTGTTAGATATATGATGACAATAAAAATAATATATAATAGCATATAAAATAATATCAATATATATAATAAAGTTAGAAGGGAAACATAAGTTGGACCTGGAGTTCCTATTCTTATATATATAAAAAGAACAGACCTCTGCATTTTTTTTAAAATACATAAGTTGGGCTGCGGATGTTTCAGGAAAAAGAAAACCTAGGATGGGAGGTCCATAGGCCGGTTGATACATAATGACCCTCAAGAAAATACAAACCGGCATGTCGTGGGCTATGCATGTGATGCGAAGCATCCTATGGACATCACCATGTCGAGAGTCCGTTCGGCGAGTGACACGTGCGACATCTACTTCAAATACATAAAGGTGAATTGATGCGGAGCATCCTACGGACATCACCAGGTCAAGAGTCCGTTTGGCAAGTGACACGTGCGACATCTACTTCACATACATAAAGGTGAATCGTCTTCTTTACACGTGTTCACTTGACCCCTTCGAGGATGGTATACTACTTGACACTACACTCGTGTGCATGCATAGGTATTGCCGGAATGCTATGGACGACGAGGAGGACTGCGAGCGCAAGTGTGCAACTACACCATCCGCGAGGGAAGCGTGGAAGCGAAGGTGGAAGAAGACGGAGATGCGGAGTCTACAGCGGCCGGACGACCGACACGCCACCGGACGTCCGACACTCTACAACGCCCGGACGACCGGCGTCCACCGGACGTCCGACACACCTTCCACCCCGCCAGACAAAGACGCTACAGTGCCGGACGTCTGACGAGTCCCAGTGCCCAGACAACCGATGCCGACCGGACGATCGATGCCACCAGTCCAGAGAAGAAACGTCGGAAGTCCGACGACCTCCGGACGACCGGACCCCCGTGAGCGACCGGACGTCCGACCCCGACAGGACGTCCGACACTGCCTGTGCGCAGCCGGGCCTTTGGCCTTGTATCCCTCTCCCACTTACCCGTTCGTGGCTTAGACTATAAATGGACCACCTCCACCTCCTTTCTAGGGTTAGCAAAGTGATATCTCATTTGTATGTGAGCTTTGCTCCTACCTTCCTCTACTCTTGAGAGAGAGAGAGAGACCACCACTCCCATGGAGTTCAAGACCTCCATGTGAGAAGATCCTGCGGGATATATCGTCAAGACCCCTCACGGGAAGATCCGTCGAGGATATCATCAGGACCTCCTGATGGAGATGAACTTTACCTTGTATCTTTCCCTTTGTTGTTCATGTACCTTGTGGATCTTGTGTGTTTGATTGTCTAGTGGATGTGTGATTGGACTTGTTCTTGAGTGTTTCCTCTTGTGATTTCTCTCCGTTCTTCCCCGTGTTCATCGTGTTCTTTGTGGGAATCCACTACAATCGTGAAAGATCGACCTACACCGGGTTAGCCCCGTATCATATGGTATCATGAGCCACATTGATCACATATTTGGAGTCCCTCCCATCATTTTCTAGTCTTCTTATGCTTGATTTCGTCCTAAATTTCGAAAATCCCCACCAAAAATAGCCCCAATTTTTTTGTGATTTGTTGGTTTGATGAATTTTTGTTGATTTTGATCCATGGATTTGCTTGGTTTCGAGTGGATCTTCCCCAATTATCCCCATCTTTCATCCACGAAATCTCATCAATTTTGACCCCCAAAATCATCAAATTCCGCCCAAATTCGCGTCCCGGAGCTCAAATCCCGCATTGACCCCTACCCACCAGACGTCCGGCCTTTACCGGACGACCGGAACCCCTAACATGAGCTAAAACAGTGGATTTCCGAGCCCGATCGGACATCCGTCCATTTCCGGATTTTTGATTTGTCCATAACTAATTCGTCCGAACTCCGATTTTGACATTCTTTAGATCATTTTGAAGCTCTTGACATCCCCCTTCCCACAAAAATACTTCTAACATCATTTTACTAAATCAAAATTTCCAAACTTTGGCAAGTTTGCCTAGGCCCTCCACCATATCATCTGCATTACCACAATAGCCTTCCGCAACCTAACCCATTTTGTTCCCCATTGCATATGTGGTTGCTGGAGTAGTGATTCGAGTCTCCTAAGGTGTTTCGTCTACTTAGGGACGGTTGCTTCTTCATCAACCACCACCACGACTTCCGCATAGGCTTGCCCAGCATACACTTCCTCCACCCCAACTTAACCCAATTTTTCTCGAGCTTGTTCGAGTTGTGACTTGTGTCTCCTAAGGTGTTTCGGCTACTTAGGGATGACAACTTCAACTTCGACTAGCATAACCCATCTTTCCACTTTCACATTGCCGAGTGCAAACCACCACCGCATTCTGCTACCACCATTTGACATTTGCCTTTGGAGATTTGGAGTTTGCAGTTTTTCCGTTTCCTGGGGTGTTTTGGCTAACTAGGAACGGGTCAACACAGGCAACACCGCCTCTCATCATCGCCAAGGACGGTACCCTCGATGACACCATTGTATATTCTCCTTGCAATTGCATTGATAACCCCTAGCCCATTTTGCTTTACTTGCCCATCGGGACTAGCCATTTGAGTATTGTCGGGCCACGCTACTTGTGCACATTAGTGATCATTGATCTACACCTTCCATTTCATATGTACCATATCATCTTGGTATCATCATATCATCTCTTGTGTCACAAGATTGTTCCCGCATATACACAATTGCTTTCTTGGTTTGTGCCTTTCGAATAAGTGGCCATAAAAAATAATAAGCTTTTAAGCAAAGAAGCTTGTAAGCAAGAGCCATAGCATCGTATCATACTGCATTACAGTATATCATATGGTATCATAATTGATCATCTTGGATCATCGTGTGAGAAACACCAGGAACCATACATATATAGCATACTTGGGATAGAAAGTTTATCCATTCTGCATCTTATAGGTTGTGCACAAGTGTCGTATCCGCCTATAGAGTAATCATGCTAGCATCTCTCTTGAGTTGTGCAACGCGAGCGTTTTCCGTGGATTCCACATTTTGTGCTCACTCCTTGGTTGCGCGACCTCATTTATCTATATGTGTGTGTGTCTCCATGTGCCATTCATTGTGTCAGGGAAAACGACACCTATGGGATCACAAGAATCCCTACTACGGTTGCCGGGGTGCAGGGTTGCGAGAAGATCAGGATTAGTAACCAGCACAAGGATCGTTTACGCAGGTTCGGGCCGCGAGGATGCGTAAAACACTAGTCCTGCTTTGGTGGGTGTATTTCAGAGAGTTCTTGAGCTCTCGAACTAGCTGTGGTGAGTGCGTGGTTCCAAAGAGCCGAATCCTTCTCCAGTATGCCATGGGCCTCCTTTTATAGCCGAAAGGGGTTGCCACAGTGGCACACAGGAGGTGGAAAGGCGCATAGTGCTATGAGCTTATCGCTCGTATTACAGGACAAGACGCATTTAATGCGTAGCTTTGGTGTCCCCTTGCTTTATTGGGGACGGGGGAGAGGCCCGTCCCGTCCGTCGCCGCTCCTCCTTGCTTCGACACGCGCCCTGGCCAGCGACGCATGCGGCGCCACGTAGGCAGGTGGAAAGCTGAGGTGGCGCAGTGGTGGAGCCTCCACGAAGATCTACATGCCGCCACGCAGGCGCTTGTTGAGTTGGCCTGGGAGCTGCATGTTGCCACGCAGGTGCCCGCCCAGCTGGTTGGGCTGGCAGCTGCATGTGAACGGCGGTGGAAACTTGGTTGGCGCGGACCTGGCAGTGGCCCTACTGTCGTCTTTGGCGAGGGCCTTGCCGGGTGGCCCGGCAAGGGTCTTGTCGTGGCGCGCTGTCGTCCCCGGCAAGGATCTTGCCGGGGGTCTCGTGGCCTTCCTCGGCAAGGATCTTGCCGAGGATCGTCGTCTTCTAATCCTCACCTGATCTTGGGTGTTCCTTGTCTTCACAAAGATCTGCATGCCACCATGGAGGTGCCTCCCGAGCCCTGGCCCAACGTGATGTTGGAGACCGTTGGCTCAAGGGTGGCTCGCTCTGTTGGTGTGGGGCGAGTTGCCCCGGCAAGGGTCTTGCCGGGGGAACCTGCTTCGTCCCTCTGCTCTTTGTGGTCTTGGCCTAGGCGTTGCTCTGGTTATCTTGGGCTTCGGTCTTACCTTGGCTCACCTCCCCTGTTCTACTTGGTGTGATCGTGGGCATGGCTCCGACTGCCCGTGCACACGTAAAGGGGTACAAAAGTGCGCCCCTCCTTTTGTACACCGACAGGAGCCCCCGGGCCTGGGCCACACATAAGCGCGACACGTTGTTGGGCCAGGCCCAAAACGGTGTGCGGGCAGGCGGGGCGGTTTTAACCGCGGTAAGACTTTTCGCGCGCTGCGCTTCCCACGACCCGCGCGCATGGCGCGACATGGCGTGGAGGGGTGCACGTGACGTGGGTGGCATGCGTTGGGCGGTTCCCGCACGCATGCGTCACGTCGCAGTAAATGGGCAGCGCGACCCGCACCTTCCCCATAAAAATGGATAACTGCGGGCGCACTGTTCCTTTTACCCTTCGCGCAACCCCAATCTCGGAAGCCTCCGCTCGTCTTCCTCCTCTTCCCTAAGCCTCGCCCTTGCTCGCCGCCGTTGTGTTCCCGTCGTCCTCTGTCTTGCCCCCCTCCCCCAGCCGCCATGGCGCCAAAATCCACCAAGGGCAAGGGAGTGGCCAAGGACGCCAAAGCGGCGGAGCCGCCGGAGAGTGCGCCGGCAGTACAGCGGATGCGGTCCCCCTTCTTCCCCTCGATGGTCGATGTGCTCGAGCTTCGGGAATCCTTCAGGCCTTTGTGGGGGGTGAAGACGGGGGAGAGAAGTTGGGGCATCCGGCCACGCGTGTCATCCCCGCCGACTGCGCCGAGGCTGCCCCAAATCGGTACCCCTTCTTTGTCGATTATTTTTCCTACGGGCTCTGTCCTCCCTTCTCCAATTTCTTCAGCGACATCATGCACACCTTCGGCTTCCGCCTCTTGGATTTTACCCCGAATGCGGTGGCGTGCATGGCCCTTTTCGCGCACCAATGCGAAGGCTTCGCCGGGGTGCACCCCAACACGGTGCTCTTCCGCCATTACTTCTTCCCTCGGATCTAGACGGGAGGTGCCATTTCGGGTTGCATCGCCTGGATCCCAAGAACCAAGGGAGCATACCCGGATGGTGCCATGAAGGAGAGGTGGGAAGAATGGCGGGGCCGGTGGTGCTGGATCGAAGAGAAGGACCCGCCGGCGTTCTGCGAAGTTCGCCGGGCGCCGCCGGTCCGCAGAAACGATTGGAGCGACGTCGACGCCGATGACGAGAAGCTCACGGTCGCCACCACCAGGATCCTCCGGCTTACCCAGGCGGGGTTCACCCTTGAGATGATCGGGGCGGACTTCATCCGCCGCCGGATCGCTCCACTGCACAACAAGGGGAGGCCAGCCTGGCTCTTTATGAATCCCGCCGACATCATGCGGCTTCGTCCCGGCCTCGACCACAACTTCACAGTGATGGGACACACCCATTTCTGCCAGTGGCTCTTCCAGCTCGATGTAGGCCACGACGGTGAGGTCGAGCGGACTGGCAAGGTCGCGAGGGCCACCACGAAGGCCGGCAAGGTCCTCAAGGGGCCTCTGTTCAAGCTACCGACGGGGGTGGTCCCGTTGTGTAATAACTCGCGCCGGTCCAATATCATAACCATGATGCCGGACTGCAACGCGCATGGCCCTGACCCGAGCTGGAAGGAGCCGGAGGACGCCGAGGTGCAATAGTTCTTTGATAGTCTGCACGAGGGGTTCGTCAACGCCGACGCCGAGTGGCTGCTTGTCGAGGACACCTCCTAGGTGGAACTAGACTAGATCGCCACCAGGGCAAGGGAGGCGCAGCTTGCCGAGGAGGCCGGCAGCGCTGCCGGTGTGGAGGACAAGGCTGCGATGGCCGCGGAGGAGGAGGAGGAGCTCGCCCGGTGGGCAGCGGCCGCCGGGGAAGCCCGCAGCGCCGGCCCCGAGGCTCATCTGGTTGAAGATGTGGTTGGCGAGTCGTTGGAGGAGGAGGCCGAGGCTGCAGGCCCGACGCCGGCTACGGGGAGAGGGCGAGTCCTGCGGCGGGCTAGTTCCGGCGAGCCGGTCCGGCCCGGCAGGGCTGCGCGGCCGCAGCTGACTTTGGAGGGGTCCGGGCACCACACGAGGGCCGCAACGGCGAAGAAGCTGGTGAAGGCCGCGGTGAAGAAGAAGACAGCCGCCCCTTCTCCGTCCAAGCGTGTCCAGACACCGCCTCCTTCCCCTCCTCCGGCGGATGTTGACGTGGAGGTCACTTTTGATTATGGATCCCTCGGCCCGAGGAGGAAGAGGAAGACAGCAGAGGAGGAGGCGGACGACGAGTAAGTATCTGGTTCCTTTTTGTTATCTCTGCCTCCTCAATCTGTGTGGCTTGTCTTGAGTTATCTTCGTCTTTGCAGGGACGTGGAGACGCTGGCCCAGAGAGTGAAGAGGGCCAAGGTCTCGGCGGTTGGCCAGCCACTGCCTGGTACTTCGAGGGCGCCACTGGTGGTGTTGAGCAACCCGGACAGCAGCCCCTGGCATAGCCCCCAACGTAAGTTCATCACTCTTCCCCCGTCGACATGTGTAAGGGGCATGACACTTTGGTGCTGACCTTGCCAGGTACGCAGGAGGAGAGCAGCAGCAGGAGGAGCCGCAGAGGCCTACTCCCAACACGCCGCCAGCATCGACCACGCCGCCCCGAGGAAATGGCAGAAATCACTGGACATGGCAGAAATAACATCAGGTTGCAAAGTTTAGAGCTATCAAACAACATGCTACAGGAAAAGATCATAGCAAACAAAGGCATGGAATGAATCTACTAATTGCATAAAATAGAAGTCCCTTACAGATAACAAGCCAAAAAGGCACAGAAGATATGATGGCACCCATGTAAACATAGCAAGTTTCATAAACAGATTCAGACTTGGCAGAAAAACTGAGCATGGCATAAACAGGATTATGAAGGCATCTTTGCGAGCTCAAATCACTCATCACAAAGCATTGCATGGAATGTGAAGGCATCCAACAGTAAGATGGAGTAATTATGAAGCTAAGCATGGTAAGATCATGTTCATAGGGTGCATGGATCACTAGCAAAACACATGGAAAACAGATCTTCATGTTAACAGGCTGACATCAACATTATTTAGCAATTTGAGAGCAAGTTTGCAACAAGCTACAGCAGGCTATAAATGCAACCAAGGGCATGGATGGCTACATAATAACATATAAAACAAAACACCCTTAGTGAACATCTCCATATTATGCATAGAACTCATGGTGACTGCAGGTTTACAAGGCATCACAATGCTACAGCTACAGACTTGGCAGAAATGACTGTCACAGAAATCAGCAACATCACAGAGGCTACTTTGCAAGCTTGTAACAACCTACACATGACATATCATGAAGAGTGGATTGCACCACAGCAAAGACGGCATGTTGTAGCTCATAACATATGTAGACATCATGCTCAAAATAAAATCACATAAAAAGATACAAAAATGACAAATGAGCAAGTGCTGTTAAACTACAGCAGAACAACATCATATAGCAGTTTTGCAATGATTATTTGGGCATCAAGATGAACTCAAACAAGAATCGAACACTGGAATGAAATGAAGAGCATCTCATGATGAACATTTTGACATATTACAATCACAAAACAGAACAGCACACATGAATTTATGGCATGGCAAAGTGGGCACCAGAATGTAAATATTTCGGGACTTGGGCGATTTTTACCTCCGCGAAAGTCAACGCGCGACGTTGGCGTGCGGGACGGATGGATCCAGGGAGGCTCGGGGCACGTTTGGTTGGGCGTGGTGGTGGATCTGGTCCCGGTTGGCGCGGACTTCGAGGATCGCCGGGGTGTCGCCGGAGTTGGCCGAAGAGAGGTCCGACGTGGCGGGGACGGGGCGCTCCGGGCGGATCTCGCCGGATCCGCCCCGGGGCGAGGCAGGGCGGCGACGGGAAGGCGCGGTTGGAAGGCGGCGGCGAGGAGGCGGAGGCACGTGGCGGCGGACGGGAGGCGGCGGTGGTGCGCGAGGACGGCGGGGGTGGTGCACGAGGGCGGCGGAGGAGCTCGGCGACGGGGGGCGCGCTCCGGTGCTGTCGAGGTGGCGGCGGACGACGAACGCCGGCGAGGTGGCGAATAACTGGGAGACACCTGGCGCATCGGATCCGGGGCGTTACACAAACATCAACGATCGAAGAGGCAAGGCCTCTTGCCTGGGACCTCCTAACTACTCCTGGTCTTCGGCGGCCTCCATGTAGCAGTATCCGTCAGCGATCGCATCTGGCTCCAGGGATCACCATCTGGTTGCAACAACCGGAAAGAAGGAAGAAAGGGGAAGAGGGGGAGCAAAGCAACCATGAGTACTCATCCAAAGTACTCGCAAGCATCAGATATATACTAAGTATGCATTGGTATCAAATGGAAGGGCTGTATCTGTGGACTGAACTGCAGAATGCCAGAATAGAGGGGAAGGCCTAGCCTATCGAAGACTAGCATCTTCAAGCAGCTCCAAGCATCTTGAAACATGTAGAAGAGTAAAGAATAGCAGTTTAATTAACAATCATGTTGTAGCATTAATGCCCAGAGATCCTTCCTCGACTCCCTGCGAGAAAGCAATCTCAGAGCCACATGTCCATCACATATCAAGTATCCATTTCTAGTTGTATAAGAGCAGGATACAAGTCTCAACGTCCATTACCGTGGACACGGTATTCGAATATATATCTTCCCTGCAGGGGTGCACCACGTTACCCAACACGCTCGATCACTCTGGCCGGACACACTTTCCTGGGTCATGCCCGGCCTCGGAAGATCAACACGTCGCAGCCCTACCTAGGCTCAGCAGAGAGGTCCCCGCCGGTCTACATCCTAAGCACCCCGGGGTCATGGGCCCATCGCCCGTTGCACTCCGGGCCGTTGCGAGCAGGGTGGATACCAGCACCGCCTGATGTGGAGCATCCTATGGACATCACCATTTCAAGAATCCCATCGCTAAGAGACACGTTCAACTTCTACTTCAATCATACTAAGGTGAATTCCATCCTTAATGCGTGTCTTCTTAGTTCCCTTGAGGATGGTATACTACTTGACCGTCCTACCATGTGCCCATATAGGTTTGAGCCGATGATGAACGTGCCATGGAGGAGGTCAACCACAAGCGAGCGCCTACACCGTCCTCGAGAGAAGCATGGAAACATAGAAGGAACCGTCAAGGAGAAGGCGAGGTTCCACCTGCACTGACGGGAGTCCACGAGAAGACGTGCTGTGATCTTCAGGACACCCCGTGCCCACGGGCCCTTGGACCCCGTGCCCATGGTACAAGCCCGTGCCCACGGGCTAAGTCGCCAGCTCTCTAGATAGCCCGTGTGCACGGGCTCCACTTACCCCGTGCGCACGGGGCCTCCTGCGTGTGACTCTTGGGCTTTGCCTTGTATTCCATTTCGCCCCTCCTTACCCCTTCATCCCTTGGACCTATATATACGCATTCATCTCCTCCATTTAGACTTAGCTAAGTATAGAACTAAACACTAGAGCTTAGCTCATGTATCTCCCCTTGTGGGATTCCTCTTGAGAGAGAGACACTCCATTGGAGTTCAAGGCCTCCATTGGAGAAGATCCCTAGTGGATAAATCAAGCCCTCATCTCCTTCATAGGATTTGGGATGAACTCTGCCATGTATCTTATTTCCTTTTGTTGTTCATGTACCTTGTGGATCTTGTGTGTTTGATTGTCTAGTGGATGTGTGATTGGACTTGTTCTTGAGTGTTTCTCTTGTTTTCTCTCTTGTGTTCATCTTGTTCTTGGGGATTCCCCCTCGAATTTGTGAAAGATCTCCACTTAGGGTTCCACCCTACAACATCTTGGTATCATGAGCCATGGTTTCTCACGAAATTGGAGCCCCCCTTCTTGTTCTCTAGCCTAATTTTGTTGTGTTCTTCCCCAAATTCGAAAATTCCCACCAAAAATAGCCCCAATTTTTTTTGTGATTTGTTGGTTTGATGAGGTTTTGTTGGATTTGATCCATGGATTTGCTTGGTTTCAAGTGGATCTAGGTTTCCTCCACCTTCCCCTACCTTCCATTCTTTGATTTTGACCGCAGTTTCGAGATTACCCACAGATCCGGAGCAGTTCGTCCGCTCACAGAGCACCCCGTGCACACGGGCCATCGGGACCCCGTGCGCACGACCCTTCCAGTGCGCTTCAGCCGCTGTCCCTTCGACCTCCCACCCTCCCATACCACCCCCATACCCCCAGCTAAACCCCAGCAATGAGATCCATCCATTTGGAGCCCAGATCGGGAAGAAATCCGCCAAACCCGCGTGTCCCAGGTGACCCCATGCCCTCGGTGTGTGTACCGTGCACACGGCACCCCGTGCCCACGGGCCCTAGACCCCGTGCGCACGCCCCCCCGCCCCTTCATCAGCCGCGTGCACTTCACCGTTTCGGCATAACTTCCACATCCGGAGTCCGATTTTCGCGTTCTTTAGCTCGTTGAGTAGCTATTGACATTACCCATCCACCTAGATAGGCTCCAACATCATTTGACTCCATCAAAATTTTGACATTTCGGCATCTTTGCCTAGGTCTTCCGCCATATCATCCGCAAACCCACCATAGCCTTCCGCAACCTAACCCATTTTGCTCCTTTTAGCATTTGTGGTTGTTTGAGTGATGACTTGACTCTCCTAAGGTGTTTCGGCTACTTAGGGACGGTTGCTTCTTCATTAACCACCACCACCTCTTCCGCATTGCCATCTCCGCTACCACCATTTGACATTTGCCTTTGGAGATTTTGAGTTTGCGGTTTTTACCGTTTCCTAAGGTGTTTCGGCTACTTAGGGACGGGTCAACATCATCTTGGTATCTACATCAATAATAACGCCACTCATCATCGCCACGAGGTCGTCATCGACATCGACCACTTCACCATTTTGACACCCTAACCGTAAGCAAGAACGGTAACCTCTATATTATCTTGGTATCGTGGTATCCCATCATTGTACATTCTTGCCATTACATTGTTAACCCCTCAGCCCATTTTGCGTTACTTGCCTATCAAGACTAGCCATTTGAGTATTGCCGGGCCACGTTACTTGTGCACATTAGTGATCCACCCTTCCATTGCATACATACCATATCATATTGGTATCATCATATCATCCCTTGTGTCACAAGATTGTTCCCGCATATACACAATTGCTATCTTGGTTTGTGCATTTCGCATAGTGGCCATATTAAAAAAAAGGAATAAGCTTTTAAGCAAAAGAAAAGAGAGCAAAGAGCTTGTAAGCAAGTGCCATAGCATCATACCACATTGCACATAAGATTGTCATATCCGATCATCTTGGATTATCTTGAGAAGAACTACGGGAACATCATACACGTAACATAATTGGGATAGAAAGATCATACATTTTGCATCTTATAGGTTGTGCACAAGTGTCGTATCCGCCTATTGAGCAATCGTGCTAGCATCTCTCTTGGGTTGCAACACGAGCGTTTTCCGTGAATTCCACATTTTGTGCTCATTCCTTGGTTGCACGGCCCCATTTATCTATCCGTGTGTGTGTTTCCGTGTACCACATATTGCTATTGGTCTACTTGTTTCTCTTGCGAATTTTTGAATCTTTTCCAACATTATTGACTCTTGCTAACATTTTGCATCAAATTTTTGTGCCACTATCCTCACCAAGCTACTCCATAAGCTTTACTTGATAGGTGTGAGTGAACAAGTCCGGTACCAATTCCACTATTCTTTCATCTCACATTGAGTGAAACGGGATACATCCTCAACTTTGGGAAAAGGTAACTTGGTATTGTTTATCTCATTTCCTACTCACCTCTACTTGAGTCTTGTGATGGATAGGCAAGGCATTTCACCTTCGGTCTACAACAACAACGACGAGTTCGATGCCACGAACAACTCCAACGACGCCAAGATGCAAGCTCAAAATGGAGGGGATCAAAGCCCTCATCAAGTCCTACAAGCGATCTTCCTCATCTCCGAGAAGACGCTCAAGTGCACATGCTTCCGAGCTACCATCTCCGGCAAGGTCACATCGGCATCGACACGATCACCAACAAGAACGTGAAGGTCAAGAGCTCAACGCCAACAACTGCTCAACGACTTCACCATCTCCCTTGGCATCTTCGCCAAGCGACTTCAAGGCATCTTCGCCTACGGACATACGGCATCTTCGCCCACAAGCACCTTAAGAGAAGCTCCCCAAGCTCAAGTCCGCGACTTCCATGAGCTACTACGACCTCGACACCAACCACGAGATTCCTTTCTATGGGACTCTAGAACCCGAGGAGTATCTCGAGTGGGAGCGTTTGATGGACGACTACCTCAAGCTACATCAAGTCCCTCCCAAAGATCAAGTGAAGTGCGCCTTAAGAAACTTCCACGACCACGCGTCCACATGGTGGCTTCACACACCTTCGGAGACCTACGACATGAGTTGGCCCAAGACAAGCTTTGCGGCGAGAGTTCGTGCCTCCAACCTACACGGAACAACTTCTACGCCAATTGGAGAACACCATCCAAGGATCTAAGTCCATCGACGAGTACTTCAAGGAGATGAAGAAATCCTTGCGACGAGCCGGCGTGGACGATCCCATGTCAATGAAGTTCCACTTCATGATGGGATTGAACAACGACATCTCCAAGACTATCTTCCTCGAGAACTACAAGTCCCTCGACGACAACTACATTGGTGCTCTCAAGGCGGAACAAGAACTCATGAAGGCCAAGGCTTCTCGACCCCAAACACACTTCTCGAAGACTAAGCTCCAATAGGGCGAGCATGAGGCTAGTACCACCACGATGTCCAAGTCCGACGAGCTCCAAGACGATCCTCCCAAGTTCGACTTCACCGCCATCCCTCCTTGTGGCATTGATGATGCCGAGTCCCCACGACTCTTTTTCAAGATGGTGCAGCAACGAGTACGACTACGGAGACCTTCAAGGACCAAGCTTTGGAGGCAAGCGACATGGTGATGAGCAAGGATGATGCTTCCATCTTAGGAGGCGAGAGTGATGTTGTGCCATCTTTGGCCTTCATCCACGGCGACGGTGACGAGATGATCGAGCATGGGATTTTCCCTTCTGTCATGGACGAGAGTGATGTTGTGCCATCTTCGGCCTTCATCCACGATGAGAGTGATGATGTGCCATCTTCGGCCTTCATCCATGGCGACGACGACGGGACGGTTGAGCATGGGATTTTCCCTTCGACCACGGTGACGTATGATGACTTGAGTGACTTTAGCCACCATATTGAGATTGAGAGTGACTTCACCAGTAGCCCCATATCTCATGAGTTTCCACAATTCCCATGTGAGGAGAGCCACAACCCCCACCATTTGAGTGAGATGAGTGACTCCACCATATGTGAGTTTGAGTGCACCTACCTTGAGGGAGTGAGTGAACCACCACATAGAAAGAGTGAGATAGTTGATGAGGCATATGAGGCCATTTCTCTTTCTAATAACTTAACCTCTACCTCTATTGTGTCTTCCCCTTTGGTGCTAGGTTCCATATGTGATGACGCGCCGATCCTCGACGACTTCGTCCTCCCTTTGGACATGACGATGGCCATGGTGGACTATGATGCACCCCCCACATGGTTCCATCATGATGAAGATGACAACCATTTGGTCTTTACCACCTCACCTACACCACTTGAGATGAATGAACAAGGTAACATAGGTGAAGGTGATTCTCTAGTCCCACTAGTGGACATTCTTGATATTGATTGCTTGCATGATGTTGATCCACCTATTACCATGCTTCATGCTAGTATGATTTCCCCATGCGATGATTTACCAATTTATGATGAGTTTGACGACTTCCTTGAGGAGTCTATTAGTTGTGATGCCATGTTACATAGGATTTCTTGTGATAATTCTCTTGGTCACATCATGTTTGATAATCCGCTTGACTTGTCATATGCTATGAATGAGATCACCCATATGTCACATTTGAAATCTCGTCATAGTGACTATGCATATGCCATTAAAATAAACGCAATTTGCACATATGGCATAGATGACAAGCCCATGGTGATAGGCATTTGTTTTTCTTGTGATGATATTGATATGCTTCCTTTGCATCATTTATCTACTATGCCATGCCATGACCACCTAGCTTCGGATATGCATTGTTTTGGATGTTTTTCATATTCTCCATATGATGTTTCCACTATTGCTCATGAGGAGACCCCCATAGTTTCCTCATACATTTTAGGAGATTTTGATTCATCCTATCCATTGCATGATCCCACTACTTGTGTGCACCATATGCTCCCCATGAATAAACATGCTATTGATGTGCCATATATGTGTATGTTAAATTTGCATCCCCATTGTGTCATACACAATAACTATTCTTTCATGATGGATGACATGTTCTTATACCATGCCTCAAATTTCTTTGAGCATTCTTTATCTTGTGCTAACTCACACATGCACATACACATCATGATGGATGATGTGTACATTTACCACGCACACACGTTCTTTCGTTTGTGTCTCTTTTGTGTAGGTACCCATGAATACTTGTCAACCTCACAATCCCATGAGTTGACAAAACGAGCTCTAGAGAGCAATGATGACTTGGGATCCCATGGATTTCCTTTCCCACCGCTCTCTTCGCGCATTTCTTCTACATGGCCCTCACATGGCTATGGGTTATATACCACTTCTCAATTTATGCCCATATTTCCATGTTCACTATGCTTGATATGATCATTCATATGCCTTTGTCATGCATATGTGACCCATGCTTTGCATTACACATGTTTCTTGATTCTCATACTTGTATGTGTATTTGCAAGATTGGTGGAGATATCACTTGTTATTGCCATGTTTGCTTTGTGCCCCATGCCTATGATGATACTATGATCTTGCTTTGTGTTCGTGCTTGCGATATGTCATGTGCATTGCCTATATCCACTATTTGCTCACATGACATGATTGCCATCATTTCCTCTAGTGTGTTGCATCTTCGCTCCACTAGTTTGCACGACATGATTACCATGATTGACTTGTTTGCATCACACATGTTGAACAATTGCTCTTTACTTTGTGTTGAGTGCCACGATATCTTCACTACACCCTATGCACATTATGCTTGGATTGTCTTGCACTTGCCCCATGTGTTTAGACATCTCATTATACTTGGTGTTGTGAATGATTCCTATGCCTACCATAGACCTTTCATTGAGTGCTTTATGCATACTTGCTATGACCTTGAGGTAGATGCTTGTTCACTTCTCAAGCATGTTTGCATCTCTACCTCCCATTTGCATACTTGTTTCCATGATGTCCTGGATTGTGCTCCACTTATATGCTTAATGCCATGCCACACTTCTTTGTCAAACCATATGCTATGCTTGATGACAACACTTGTTGGGTGAATCTCCTCTTGAATGCTTGGTTTTGCTCTTACGCCAACCACATTTGTTTTTCCATGTGCTTGTTATCTTTGCTCCTTTTGAAGGAATTACAAGACGGTGCGACATTGGAGAGTGCCCATTTGGAACTACAAGATGATGCATGCTTGTTTATCGTCAAATCCTACACGGCAACATCATCTCTTTCCCATGGTGATTTGGATTTCGATCCAAGGTCGGATCTTTCCCAAGGGGGAGGGGATGATGCGGAGCATCCTATGGACATCACCATGTCAAGAATCCCATCGCTAAGAGACACGTTCAACTTCTACTTCAATCATACTAAGGTGAATTCCATCCTTAATGCGTGTCTTCTTAGTTTCCTTGAGGATGGTATACTACTTGACCGTCCTACCATGTGCCCATATAGGTTTGATCCCGATGATGAACGTGCCATGGAGGAGGTCAACCACAAGCGAGCGCCTACACCGTCCTCGAGTGAAGCATGGAAACGTAGAAGGAACCGTAAAGGAGAAGGCGAGGTTCCACCTGCACCGACGGGAGTCCACGAGAAGACGTGCTGCGAGCTTCAGGACACACCGTGCGCACGGGCCCTTGGACCCCGTGCCCACAGGACCCCGTGCCCACGGTACAAGCCTGTGCACACGGGCTAAGTCGCCAGCTCTCTGGATACCCCGTGCGCACGAGCTCCACTTACCCCGTGCGCACGGGGCCTCCTCGTGTGACTCTTGGGCCTTGCCTTGTATTCCATTTCGCCCCTCCTTACCCCTTCATCCCTTGGACCTATATATACTCCTTCATCTCCTCCATTTAGACTTAGCTAAGAATAGAACTAAACACTAGAGCTTAGCTCATGTATCTCCCCTTTTGGGATTCCTCTTGAGAGAGAGACACTCCATTGGAGTTCAAGGCCTCCATTGGAGAAGATCCCTAGTGGATAAATCAAGCCCTTATCTCCTTCATAGGATTTGGGATGAACTCTACCATGTATCTCATTTCCTTTTGTTGTTCATGTACCATGTGGATCTTGTGTGTTTGATTGTCTAGTGGATGTGTGATTGGACTTGTTCTTGAGTGTTCCTCTTGTTTTCTCTCTTGTGTTCATCTTGTTCTTGGGGATTCCCCCTCCAATTCGTGAAAGATCTCCACTTAGGGTTGCACCCTACAACACCGCCTCGGATGGCCAGCATGATCCGACCATGCCGCAATGTTGAACTGGACGTCTGACAAAGCTTCGGCTGATACCACGACGTCGAGGCCCATATCTATTCTCGCGTGGTGGTTAGTGCGTAAAGGCCAGAGGCCAACTCAGAACAAATACCCAAACCTGTTAGTGCATTAACAATTAAAGTAGTGACGGCTGTCGGGACAAGTCCGGAGCTACCACCCCCTCCTGGGTGATACCGCTAAACAGCCAGCTGCCACTGTCACATCGCACGGGTGCTCTCCGGGCCCGCCCGGCTTTCACATCAACTCGCGGGTACCCCTCAGGGCCGACCCGACTTCAACAATGGTCTCAAGTAAAGTCAAGGTAACCGTGTGTCCGAAACATCAAGGAAGAAAACCTGAGGAATCACCCCCGGTGGATTCCACTCAATGTAATCATCAAGGTGAACGTAAGAGGGACCACCCTCGAGGTTCACACTTGAGGTGTTTGCACAACAGAGCCGTATCGGGAATGGTGAAAGAGGAACCACCCCCGTTGACCACGACCGAATAGCTACACTACAGAATTATCATCAGGAGTGCATTATGAGGAATCACCATCGGCACTCGATAGTAGCTCTATAGAGTCGAGCAACTAAAGGGGCGTGATGTGATGTGAGGTGTCAGGCTCTGGCCGTCGATCACGTTGATCGAGGCGTCGATGATGAAGCAGGGGCAACAAGGACAAGTAGGGGTCACTGATGGATCTCTAACCAACCTATACTAAGCAGTATAGGACAAGCAGGTAGGTAACAATAGCAGGTACAAAAGCAGGCTATGCATCAGAATAGGAGCAATCAATAACAGTAGCAAAATCTAATGCAAGCATGAGAGAATGGAATGGGCGATATCGGGATGATCAAAGAGGGGGTTTGCCTGGAAGCTCCGCTAAAAGGGAAGAAGGGTCGTCGTCGACGTAGTCGATCACAGGGGCATCAGCAGCGGTCTCGAGGTCTACCGGAGAGAAGAGGGGGAGAAACAGTAAATACATAGCAAACATATGCATGACAAGACGATACGCGGTGCTTGATTTGACCTAACGCGGTACTACACGATACCGACGAAGGGGGAAAACATCCGGGAAAGTTTTCCCGAAGTTAGGCATTTTCGGACAAATGAACCTGAGGGGGAAAGTTGCATGTTCGCTATGCTAGGGACATGTGGCAAACGAACGTACTGCATATTCGGATTCGTCTCGCTGTTCTGAGCAACTTTCATATATAAAACTTTTTCATCCGAACTACAGTTTATTTTCTATGATTTTATCAAGTTTTAAATGATTTCGACATTTATTTTAATTCGCAAATAAACAGAAAATACCAAGTGTACCCAGCCATGTGCTAGCCATAGAGGCTGACTGGTGGGGTCCAGGGGGTGTCCAGTCAGCAGTTGACCAGTCAACTATTGACTGGTCAACAAGGTCAAATGGGGCCACATGTCATTTGCTCTAAAGACTAAACTAGTACTAAAATACTCCTAAAGTAAATTAGTCCTAATTAACACAAGGCTGACCACGCACGGAAGTGGGCCGTGGCCAAGCCGGCCACAAACACACACCACACACAGCACGCAACACATAATTCTGTTTTCTGTTAACAAAAGATAGCGTTTTGTGATTTTCACAGGATTTATTCCATGCATCAAATGGATTTGGTCCAGTGGGGTAAAATGGAGTTTGTCAAGTATACTACCTTCCCATATTTTATTTAGTCCTGTTAAATGTTGTTTAAACGCAGATTACGGACTGTAGAGGGGGTTAATCAATGTAAAAACTGAAAAGCTAGCTAGCAGGAGTACAGGCAAATCATTAGTGGGTAGCAAACAGCGGCGGCGGCAACAGGCGGCTGCCGGCATACGCGTGCAGGGACCAGCAACAGCGGCAGGCGCGGCTGCCGGAGACGGGCGCGGGGAGCGGGTCAACGGCCGTGGCGGCCATGATGAGGGCGCACAGCGGCTACGGAGCTCGGCGTGGCGGCAGGCATCGGGCGGGGACGGAACAGCGGCAACGACGCGCAGTAGGAGAAGCGGAGCGGCCAGCGAGGCGCTACGCACTGCGGGGATGATGATGCGTTCGGGCCCGTGAATATTTGGTCACCGGAGCCACGCCGTCGACGAGCTCGCGCGGCGGTGAGCTCGGTTGCATTGGGGGCGACCGTTAGCCATGCGGGATGACGAGAAAAGGAGGGGAGGAGATGAGTCTCACCGAGTAGGCTCACGGAGGCCCGGCGGGAGGTTTAGGAGCACCCGGGTCGCTGAAATTGAAGGAGACGCCGACGTGGTCCGAGGTGGAAGATGAGGTGGGGTGACATCCGGGGGCGTCCGGGCTCCAACAGGTGGTTGGGGAAGACGTTGGAGACGACGGTGGACCGCACGTACACGTCGGGGCGGCGTGTTGGGTACGGTGGCCACGGTGGCGGCTCGGCGACGGCGATGAAGGCACTTGGTGCGAGCGGATCTGAAGGGGGATGAAGATGCGGAGAGGGCGAGGGGGAGCCCGCGGGTGAGTGGGTGGAGTAGGGGAGGCGAGAGGAAGTGGGAGAGGGGATCGAGGGGCGTGAGCTGCCGCCCTTATCCCCTCCCGGCGCTGCCGGCGAGGTGGTCGCGGGCGACCCGCCCCTGTAGCGACCCGGTCACGTGAACAGGGGAGACGAGAGGGATCGCCAGGGTGGGACGGCCTGGCTGTTTTGTTAGATGGGCCAAAACGCCTAGTAGATTAGGTCCTTTTTTTCTATTTTGGTTTTCCCTTTGAAACTTTTCTGTTTTATATAAGTTTCCAAATTGTTTTAGCTTTGTAAAACATACGGTTAGCACCTAAATTAGTAATACTGATTATACCACTACCACATTAAGTTTGAGGTTCAAATAAAATACTTTAGTGTTTTTATAATTTAGTCGGCACTTAATAAATGTTTTAAGCCACTATATATTCACAAAAAGGCATGTAAATACTTTACAAAAATGTTGGGTCAGCACCATAATTGGTTATGGAATATTTTCCACACTTTGAACATTTTTGTTTGCATGTTTGAGGAATTTTAATTTTGGACTTTAATTTGAATTTGAATTAAATTATGATTTGGATCAAGCGAGGATTAGCAACAGTAATGTGATGACATGGCACCATTAATGGGGAATTACTGTAGCTTAATAATCCGGGCGTCACACTAGTAGTGTTGATTACTCCTTGTAGTTGATGCTAGTTGGTTTATTTGGTGGAAGATCATATGTTCAGATCCTATATGCATATTAATACTCCTCTGATTATGAACATGAATATGCTTTGTGAGTAGTTACGTTTGTTCCTGACGACATGGGAGAAGTCATGCTATTAGTAGTCATGTGAATTTGGTATTCGTTCGATATTTTTATGAGATGTGTGTTGTCTATCCTCTAGTGGTGTTATGTGAACGTCGACTACATGGCACTTCACCATTATTTGGGCCTAGAGGAAGGCATTGGGAAGTAATAAGTAGATGATGGGTTGCTAGAGTGACAGAAGCTTAAACCCTAGTTTATGCGTTGCTTCGTAAGGGGCTAATTTGGATCCATATGTTTCATGATATGGTTAGGTTTACCTTAATACTTTTGTTGTAGTTGCAGATGCTTGCAATAGAGGTTAATCATAAGTGGGATGCTTGCCCAAGTAAGGACAGCACCCAAGTACCGTGCTCATTGCAAATTATCCTATCACAAAACTATCTGTTACCTACTATTTCAGTGCTTGCAGAGAATACCTTGCTGAAAACCGCTTATCATTTCCTTCTGCTCCTCGTTGGGTTCGACACTCTTACTTATCTAAAGGACTACGATAGATCCCCTATACTTGTGGGTCATCAAGCTCTTTTCTGGCGCCGTTGCCGGGGAGTGAAGCGCCTTTGGTAGGTGGAATTATGTAAGGAAAAATTTATATATTGTGCTGAAATTTACTGTCACTTGTTACTATGGAAAGTAATCCTCTGAGGGCTTGTTCATGGTATCTTCACCCCGACCAGTAGAGCAAAGAGTTGCTCCTCAACCTACTGAACCTACTGAAGATGAAAATGTCCACTTTGAAATTCCTTCGGGTATGTTGAAAAAACTGCTAGCTAATCCTTTTGCAGGAGATGGAACAAAGCATCCTGATGAGCACCTAATATATGTGGATGAAGTTTGTGGATTATTTAAGCTTGCAGGTGTGCCCGGTGATTTTGTTAAGAAGAAGGTCTTCCCTTTATCTTTGAAGGGAGATGCATTGACATGGTATAGGCTATGTGATGATACGGGATCATGGAACTACAAACGATTGAAATTGGAATTTCATCAGAAATTTTATCCTATGCATCTTATTCATCGTGATCGCAATTTTATATATATATATATATGATTTTTTGCCTCGCGAAGGAGAAAGCATCGCTCAAGCTTGGGGGAGGCTTAAATCAATGTTATATTCATGCCCCAATCATGAGCTCTCAAGAGAAATAATTATTCAAAATCTTTATGCTCGGCTTTCTGATAACTATCGCACCATGCTCGATACTTCTTGTGCTGGCTCTTTTATGATGAAGACTATTGAATTCATATGGGATTTATTGGAAAGAATTAAACGCATCTCTGAAGATTGGGATCTCGACGAAGGTAAGGAGTCAGGTATGACACCTAAGTTTGATTGTGTTAAATCTTTTATGGATAGCGATGTTTTCCGTAAGTTTAGCACTAAATATGGACTTGACTCTGAGATAGTAGCTTCTTTCTGTGAATCTTTTGCTACTTATGTTGATCTCCCCAAGGAGAAGTGGTTTAAATATCATCCTCCCATAGAAGTAAAAGTAGCTGCACCTATTAAAGTTGAAGAAAAGATCCTATTGTTCCTACTTCTTATGTTGAGAAACCACCCTTCCCTGCTAGGATAAAGGATCATGCTAAAGCATCAACTGTGGTTCGTAAAAGCAATATTAGAAGTTATACACCTCCAACCTAATGTTGCTATTGTTAAAGATCTCTTTTTGTGATAATATTGATGGGCATGTTATTTATTTCTGTGAGGAAACGGCTAGAATTGCCAAACCTTGTGCTAAAGATAAACATAGACCTCTGGTAGGCATGCCTGTTATTTCTGTTAAAATAGGAGATCATTGTTATCATGGCTTATGTGATATGGGTGCCAGTGCTAGTGCTATACCTCATGACTTATACAAAGAAATTATGCATGAAATTGCACCTGCTGAGATAGAAGGTATTAACGTTATCATCAAACTTGCTAATAGAGATACAATGTCACCCATTGGAATTGTTAGAGATGTTGAAGTCTTGTGTGGGAAAACTAAATATCCTGCTGATTTTCTTGTTCTCGGTTCCCCACAGGATAGCTTTTGTCCCATTATATTTGGTAGACCCTTCTTGAACACCGTTAATGCTAGGATAGACTGCGAAAAGGATGTTGTTACTATTGGTCTAGGTGATATGTCTGATGAGTTTAATTTCTCTAAATTTCGTAGACAACACCGTGAAGAGGAATTACCTAGTAAGGATGAAATTATTGGTCTTGCTTCTATTGCCGTGCCTCCTAGTGATCCTTTAGAACAATATTTGCTAGACCATGAAAATGATATGTATATGAATGAAAGAAGGGAAATAGATGAAGTATTCTTTAAACAGGAACCCATCCTAAAACACAATTTGCCTGTTGAAATCCTAGGGGATCCTCCTCCACCCAAGGGTGATCCCGTGTTTGAGCTCAAACCGTTACCTGATACTCTTAAATATGCTTATCTTGATGAGAAAAATATATATCCTGTTATTATTAGTGCTAACCTTTCAGAGCATGAAGAAGAGAGATTATTGAAAACTCTGAAGAAGCACCGTGCTGCTATTGGATATACTCTTGATGATCTTAAGGGCATTAGTCCCACTATATGTCATCATAAAATAAATTTGGAGGAAGATGCCAAACCAGTTCGTGATCATCAACGACGGCTGAATCCTAAGATGAAGGAAGTGGTAAGAAAAGAAATACTAAAGCTCCTTGAGGCGGGTATAATTTATCTCATTGCTGATAGTCAGTGGGTAAGTCCTGTCCATTGTGTCCCTAAGAAGGGAGGTATTACCGCCATTCCTAATGATAAAGATGAGTTGATTTCGCAAAGAATTATTACAGGTGATAGGATGGTAATTGATTTCCACAAATTAAATAAGGCTACTAAAAAAGATCATTACCCCTTACCTTTTATCGATCAAATGCTAGGGAGATTATCCAAACATACACATTTTTGCTTTCTAGATGGTTATTCCGGTTTCTCTCAAATACCTATGTCAGCCAATGATCAATCAAAGACTACTTTTACTTGCCCTTTTGGTACTTTTGCTTGTAGACGTATGCCTTTTGGTTTATGTAATGCACCTGCTACCTTTCAAAGATGCATGATGGCTATATTCTCCGACTTTTGTGAAAAGATTTGTGAGGTTTTCATGGACGATTTTTTCGTCTATGGATCCTCTTTTAATGATTGCTTGAGCAATCTTGATCGAGTTTTGCAGAGATGTGAAGAAACTAATCTTGTCTTGAATTGGGAAAAGTGCCACTTTATGGTTAATGAAGGTATTGTCTTGGGGCATAAAGTTTGTGAAACAGGTATTGAGGTTGATAAAGCCAAGGTTGATGCTATTGAAAAGATGCCATGTCCCAAGGACATCAAAGGTATAAGAAGTTTTCTTGGTCATGCCGGTTTTTATAGGAGGTTCATTAAGGACTTCTCAAAAATTTCTCGGCCTCTGACTAATTTATTACAAAAAGATATACCATTTGTCTTTGATGATGATTGTGTAGAAGCATTTGAAATACTTAAGAAAACATTGATCTCTGCACCTATTGTTCAGCCACCTGATTGGAATTTACCCTTTGAAATTATGTGTGATGCTAGTGATTATGTTGTAGGTGCTATTCTAGGGCAGAGAGTTGATAAGAAATTAAATGTTATTCAATATGCTAGTAAAACTCTAGACAATGGCCAGAGAAATTATGCTACTACTGAAAAAGAATTCTTAGCAGTTGTATTTGCTTGTGATAAGTTGAGACTTTATATTGTTGATTCTAAAGTAACTATTCACACGGATCATGCTGCTATTAAATATCTTATGGAAAAGAAATATGCTGAACCTAGACTTATTATATGAGTTCTCTTGCTACAAGAATTTGATTTGCATATTGTTGATAGAAAAGGAGCTGAGAACCCCGTTGCAGACAACTTGTCTAGGTTAGAAAATGTTCTTGATGACCCACTACCTATTGATGATAGCTTTCCTGATGAACAATTAAATGTCATAAATGCCTCTCGTACTGCTCTATGGTATGCTGATTATGCTAATTACATTGTTGCAAAATTTATACCACCTAGTTTCACATACCAGCAAAAGAAGAAGTTTTTCTATGATTTGAGACATTACATTTGGGATGACCCACATCTTTATAAAGAAGGAGTAGATGGTGTTATTAGACGTTGTGTACCTGAGCATGAACAGGAACAGATCCTATGCAAGTGTCATTCCGAGGCTTATGGAGGACACCACGCTGGAGATAGAACTGCACATAAGGTATTGCAATCCGGTTTTTATTGGCCTACTCTCTTCAAGGATGCCCGTAAGTTTGTCTTATCCTGTGATGAATGTCAAAGAATTGGTAATATTAGTAGACGTCAAGAAATGCCTATGAACTATTCACTTGTTATTGAACCATTTGATGTTTGGGGCTTTGATTATATGGGACCTTTTCCTGCCTCTAATGGTTACACACATATTTTAGTTGTTGTTGATTAGTTACTAAGTGGGTAGAAGCTATTCCAACTAGTAGTGCTGATCATAACACTTCTATTAAAATTCTTAAAGAAATTATTTTTCCGAGGTTTGGAGTCCCTAGATATTTAATGACTGATGGTGGTTCACATTTTATTCATGGTGCTTTCCGAAAAATGCTTGCTAAATATGATGTTAATCATAGAATTGCATCTCCTTATCACCCGCAGTCTAGTGGTCAAGTAGAATTGAGTAATAGAGAGCTCAAATTAATTTTGCAAAAGACTGTTAATAGATCTAGAAAGAATTGGTCCAAGAAACTTGATGATGCATTATGGGCCTATAGAACTGTATACAAAAATCCTATGGGTATGTCTCAGTATAAAATGGTTTATGGAAAAGCATGTCACTTACCTCTCGAACTATAACATAAGGCTTATTGGGCTACTAAAGAGCTCAATTATGATTTCAAACTCGCCGGTGAGAAGAGGTTATTTGATATTAGCTCACTTGATGAATGGAGAACCCAAGCTTATGAGAATGCCAAGCTGTTTAAAGAAAATGTTAAAAGATGTCATGACAAAAGAATACAAAAGCGTGAGTTTAATGTAGGTGATTATGTATTGCTATACAACTCTCGTTTAAGATTTTCTGCAGGAAAACTTCTCTCTAAATGGGAAGGCCCTTACGTTATCGAGGAGGTCTATCGTTCCGGTGCCATAAAAATCAACAACTTCGAAGGCACAAATCCGAAGGTGCTGAACGGTCAAAGAATCAAACATTATATCTCAGGTAATCCTATAAATGTTGAAACCAATGTTATTGAAATCGTAACCCCGGAGGAATACATAAGGGACACTTTCCGGAACGTTTTAGACACCGAAAAGGAATAGGTATGTGGTACGGTAAGTAAACCTACCCCAAAACAGTTCTAAAGGCAATTTTTCTCCGTTTTGGAATATTTGGAAAAATAGAAAAAAAGAGCAGTCCGGGAAGGACACGAGGCCTCCAAAAGGGTGGAGGGCGCGCCCTACCCCCTGGGCGCGCCCCCCTACCTCGTGGGCACCTCGTGTGCTCTCCGGACTCCGTTTTCTTGCACGATACGTATTTTGGTCGGTAAAAATTCATTATATAATCTCTCGAAGGTTTTGACGACCGTATCACGCAATTGTCCTCTGTTCTTGTTTCAAGCTGTTTTCTGTCAGGGTTTTCAAGGCCAGGCATCATGTCGTCCCCCTCCTCCAACAATGGTGACAACGATGGTTGTCTAATGAAGATAGAGCTAAAGAGGGAAGAACCCATGGAGATCAACAAGGATGAAGGGATCAAGAAGGCCACGGAGGACCAAGCTCCTGAAGACAACCTTCAACTTGATCACAATATTCTTACCCCAACTGAGATCGAAGCTTTCAAGATGATTGAGTTAGCTCGTATACAAAACAAGTATCTCACACGTGAAAATATTTTATTGAAGGAGCATATTGTTGCACTCAAGGTCATTATCCGCAAGTTGGAGGACCTCTTATGCTCGATGTGCGACTATCCATCGTCACATCCACCTTCTTCACCAGCCAAGGAGATATAATCACATGGGTATGGGCACTCCCCTTGGCAACTGCCAAGCTTGGGGGAGGTGCCTCGGTATCGTATCACCATCACACTCCTATCTTTACCGTTTTTCTTAGTTCGATCCTATTAGTAGTATCTTGATCTAGTAGAATAAAGTTTATGGTATGATCTAGTTTTGAGTTTTGCTTTATGATCCCTCTTTGTAATCGAGTCTGTGAGTTATATAATAAAGATTAGTGTTGAGTCAAGGGCTTGATTATTTTGCCATGATCTTGAGTGAATAAAAGAAAGAAAAGAGAAAAGAATAAAAAGAAACAAAGAGATCATATTGATCTTATTGAGAGTAATGACTTCACATAGAAGGAGTATGATGATTAAAAATTGTTGAGAGTTGGCAAACATAGCTTTGGTCATCGTTGCAATTAATAGGAAGTAATAAAGAAAGAGAGGTTTCACATATAAATATACTATCTTGGAGATCTTTTATGATTGGGAGCACTCATTAAAATATGACATGCTAAAGAGTTGATGTTGGACAAGGAAGACAACGTAATGGGTTATGTTTTCTTATATATGAGATAAAGTGTATTGTCATGGATCATCCAACATGCTGAGCTTGCCTTTCCCCCTCATGCTAGACAAATTCATTGCACCAAGTAGAGATACTACTTGTGCTTCCAAAAACCCTTAAACCAGTTTTGCCATGAGAGTCTACCTATGGATTGAGTAAGATCCTTCAAGTAAGTTGCCATTGGTGCAAGCAATAAAAATTTCTCTCTAAATATGTATGATTGATTGGTGTGGAGGAAATAAGCTTTCTACGATCTTGTGATGTGGAAGAAATAAAAGCGACGGACTGCATAATAAAGGTTCATATCACAAGTGGCAATATAAAGTGACGTTCTTTCGCATTAAGATTTTGTGCATCCAACCCTGAAAGCGCATGGAAACCTCTGCTTCCCTCTGCGAAGGGCCTATCTTTTATTATTATCCTCTACCTTATGCAGGAGTCATGGTGATCTTCACCTTTCCTTTTTACATTTTATCATTTGGCAAGCACAGGATCTTGGAAGGATCCTGATATATATATATATATCTAATTGGATGTGGGTTAGCATGAATTATTATTCTTGACATTACCCTTGAGGTAAAAGGTTGGGAGGCGAAACTATAAGCCCGTATCTTTCTCTGTGTCCGATTAAAACTCCGTAACCACAAGTATTGCGTGAGTGTTAGCAATTATGAAAGATTAAATGATAGTTGAGTATGTGGACTTGCTAGAGAGCTCTGACATAGACTCTTTTTGATGTTATGATAAATTGCAATTGCTTCAATGACTGAGATTATAGTTTGTTAGTTCTCAATAAAGTTTCTGATTCTTACTTTGCATTGTGAATAGATTATTACTTGACCATAAGAAATCATATTACAATATTCATATATGTTGCTGTTATGAGAATAAACATGATGCCCTCAAGTCCGTATTTTATTTTATCGACACCTCTACCTCTAAACATGTGGACATATTTATCGTTATCGGCTTTTGCTTGAGGACAAGTGATGTCTAAGCTTGGGGGAGTTGATAGGTCCATTTTGCATCATGCTTTTATCTTGATATTTATTGCATTATGGGCTGTTATTACACGTTATGTCACAATACTTATGCCTATTCTCTCTTATTTTACAAGGTTTACATAAGGAGGTTGAATGCCGGCAGCTGGACTTCTGGGCTGGAAAAGGAGCAAATATTAGAGCCTACTCTGCACAACTCCAAAAGTCCTGAAACTCCACGAAAGTTATTTTTGGAAATAATAAAAATTACTGAGCGGAAGAAATACATCAGGGGGGCACCACCTGTCCATGAGGGTGGGGGGCGCGCCCCCTGCCTCGTGGGCCCCCTGTTGGTCCCCCGGTGGCCATCTTATGCTATATGAAATCTTTCGTCCGAAGAAAAATCATAAGAAAGCTTTCAGGACGAGACCCCGCCGCCATGAGGCGGAACCTTGGCGGAACCAATCTAGGGCTCCGGCAGAGCTGTTCTGCCAGGGACACTTCCCTCCGGGAGGGGGAAATCATCGCCATCGTCATCACCAACGCTCCTCTCATCGAGGGAGGGCAATCTCCATCAACATCTTCACCAGCACCATCTCCTCTCAAACCCTAGTTCATCTCTTGTATCCAATTCTTGTCTCCATGTCCGGGATTGGTACGTGTGGGTTGCTAGTAGTGTTGATTACTCCTTGTAGTTGATGCTAGTTGGTTTATTTGGTGGAAGATCATATGTTCAGATCCTATATGCATATTAATACTCCACTGATTATGAACATGAATATGCTTTGTGAGTAGTTACGTTTGTTCCTTAGGACATGGGAGAAGTCTTGCTATTAGTAGTCATGTGAATTTGGTATTCGTTCCATATTTTGATGAGATGTATGTTGTCTATCCTCTAGTGGTGTTATGTGAACGTCGAATACATGACACTTCGCCATTATTTGGGCCTAGAGGAAGGCATTGTGAAGTAATAAGTAGATGATGGCTTGCTAGAGTGACAGAAGCTTAAACCCTAGTTTATGCGTTGCTTCGTAAGGGGATGATTTGGATCCATATGTTTCATGCTATGGTTAGGTTTACCTTAATACTTTTGTTGTAGTTGCGGATGCTTTCGATAGAGGTTAATCATAAGTGGGATGCTTATCCAAGTAAGGACAACACCCAAGCACCGGTCCACCCACATATCAAATTATCAAAGTACCGAACGCGAATCATATGAACGTGATGAAAACTAGCTTGACGATAATTCCCATGTGTCCTCGGGACCGCTTTTCTCTATATAAGAGTTTGTCCAGGCTTGTCCTTTGCTACAAAAAGGATTGGGCCACCTTGCTGCACTTTATTTACTTTTATTACTTGTTGCTCGTTACAAATTATCCTATCACAAAACTATCTGTTGCCTACTATTTCAGTGCTTGCAGAGAATACCTTGCTGAAAACCGCTTATCATTTCCTTCCGCTCCTCGTTGGGTTCGACACTCTGACTTATCGAAAGGATTACGATAGATCCCCTATACTTGTGGGTCATCACCCTTCATGGGATGACCCCTCAAGTCCTCCTCACGGAGATGAACTAGTTACCGGTTGTATCGTCCTTTGCTGGATTTGGATCGTGTATCTTTTTGTGTTTCGAGGATCTCCATGTGTGATCGTTTCTTGTCTATTTGAATGTTTCCTCTCGTTTCCCCTCATGATTTCCCTCATGTTTCCCCTCATGATTTCCCTCATGTTTCCCCTCGTGTTCTTCGTAGGATCCGCTCCAATCGTGAAAGATCGACCATCTTGGGTTCCACCCTACATCATCTTGGATTAGAGCAAGGTTGATCACGAATTTGGAGCCCCTACCCCTCTTTTTCTAGCCCCCTTTTCCTTGATTTCGTCCTAAAGTCGAAAATCCTCAGCAAAAATAGCCCCCATTTGTTTTTGTGATTTGTTGGGTTGATGATGTTTTGTTGATTTTGATCCATGTATTCGTTGTGTCTTGAGTAGATGTAGCATCTCCCCAAGTTTCCCCACCTTCCATCCATGAAATCTCTCCAATTTTGCCCCCGAAATCATCAATTTCCGCCCCAAATCGAGTTTCGAAGTTCAAATCCCGATCTGGAATCGTCGGGCTGGACACCCGGCACCTGGAATGCAAAATCAGTGCTCTCTGGATAGACATCCCCCGGATATCCCGCCCCGACCCCGGATGTCCGACCCTTGGGAATTCAGCCTCCCGTGTTTCACCGTTTTGACCATAACTAATTCATCCCGAGTCCGATTTTGACGTTCTTTAGCTTGTTTTGAAGGTATTGACATCCCCCATCCCACAAAAATACTACAATCACCATTTTACGGTTGCTTCTGCCACCCCAACTTAACTGAATTTCGTTTGTGTTGTGAGTTGTGTCTCCTAAGGTGTTTCGGCTACTTAGGGACCGTGCTTCCAACTCCAACACCGTGTATAGCCCATCATACCCTTCCACCTTAACCCATTTTGACTGGGTTCCCACCAATACTTCCACAACCACCACCTTATTCCCGCTACCACCATTTGAGATTTTGAGTTTGCGGTTTTTCCGTTTCCTAAGGTGGTTCGGCTAATTCACAACGGTTCGACATCGACAACACCACCACTCATCATCGCCACGAGGTCGTCATTGACTTTAACCACTTCACCATCATCCGTCCTTGGCTTACAAATGAGAAACTATCGACGGTAACCTCGACGACACCATTATATATTCCCCTTGCAATTGCATTGATAACCCCTAGCCCATTTTGCGTCACTTGCCTATCGAGACTAGCCTTTGAGTATTATCGGCAATGTTACTTGTGCACATTAGTGAGCTACACCATCCATTGCATACATACCATATCATGTTGGTATCATATCATCCCTTGCGTCACAAGATTGTTCCCGTATATACACAATTGCTATCTTGGTTTGTGCATTTCGCATTGTGGCCATATCAAAAAAATAATAAGAATAAGCTTTTAAGCAAAGAAAAAGAGTGAACAAAGAGCTTGTAAGCAAGAGCCATAGCATCATACTACATCGCACATAAGATTTTCATATCCGATCGTCTTGGATCATCTTGAGAGAAACACTAGGAACATCATATACATAGCATACTTGGGATAGAAGTCGTTACATTTTGTCTCATATAGGTAGTGCACAAGTGTCGTATCCGCCTATTGAGCACTCGAGCTAGCGTCTCTCTTGAGTTGTGCAACAAGAGCATTTTCCGTGGATTCCACATTATGAGCTCATTCCTTGGTTACACGACCCCATTTATCTATCCGTGTGTGTGTTTCCGTGTGCCACATATTGCTATTGGTATACTTGTTTCACTTGTGAATTTGTGAATCTCTTTCAACATTATTGACTCTTGCTAACATTTTGCATCAAATTTTTGTGCCAATATCCTCATCTAGCTACTCCATAAGCCTTACTTGTGTAGGTGTGAGAATTGACAAGATCCAGTACTAATTGTGCTATTTCTTTATTACATTATTGAGTCATCATTGATCCATCTTCAAAATTGGTTAAGGTACATTTGGTCTAGTTCTTCTGTTTCTCCCACTCATATTTGCTCGAGTCTTGTGATGGATAGGCAAGGCATTTCACCATCGGTCTACAACAACAACGACGAGTACGATGCCATGAAAAACACCACGGACGCCAAGATGGAAGCTCAAATGGAGGAGATCAAAGCCCTCATCAAGTCCTACAAGCGGTCTTCCTCATCTTCGAGAAGACACTCAAGTACACATGCTTCCGAGCTACCATCTCCGACAAGGTCACATCGGCATCGACACCATCACCAACAAGAACGTGAAGGTCAAGAGCTCGACACCAACAACCGCTCAACGACTTCACCATCTCCATTGGCATCTTCGCCAAGCGACTTCAAGGCATCTTCGCCTACGGACAAACGGCATCTTCGCCAACAAGCACCCCAGGACTATGCTCAAGAGAAGCTTGATGTCTACTACACAACCTTCTTCTTGTAGACGTTGTTGGGCCTCCAAGTGCAGAGGTTTGTAGGACAGTAGAAAATTTCCCTCAAGTGGATGACCTAAGGTTTATCAATCTGTGGGAGCCGTGGGATGAAGATGGTCTCTCTCAAACAACCCCGCAACCAAACAGCAAAGAGTCTCTTGTGTCCCCAACACACCTAATACAATTGTAAATTGTATAGGTGCACTAGTTCGGCGAAGAGATGGTGATACAAGTGCAACATGGATGGTAGATATAGGTTTTTGTAATCTAAAAATATAAAAACAGCAAGGTAACTAATGATAAAAGTGAGCACAAACGGTATTGCAATGCTTCGAAACAAGGCCTAGGGTTCATACTTTCACTAGTGCATGTTCTCTCAACAATAATAACATAACTGGATCATATAACTATCCCTCAACATGCGACAAAGGGTCACTCCAAAGTCACTAATAGCGGAGAACAAATGAAGAGATTATTGTAGGGTACGAAACCACCTCAAAGTTATTCTTTCCGATCAATCCATTGGGCGAAACAGCCCTAGAGTTCATAGTAAAATAACACCTTAAGATACAAATCAACCAAAACCCTAATGTCACCTAGATACTCCAATGTCACCACAAGTATCCGCGGGTATGATTATATGATATTCATCACACAATCTCAGATTCATCTATTCAACCAACACAAAGAACTTCAAAGAGTGCCCCAAAGTTTCTACCGGAGAGTCAAGACGAAAACGTGTGCCAAACCCTATGCATAAGTTCACAAGGTCACTGAACCCGCAAGTTGATCACCAAAACATACATCAAGTAGTTCACGTGAATATCCCATTGTCACCACAGATAAGCACATGCTGGACATACATCAAGTGTTCTCAAATCCTTAAAGACTCAATCCGATAAGATAACTTCAAAGGTAAAACTCAATCCATTACAAGAAGGTAGAGGGAGAGAAACATCATAATATCCAACTATAATAGAGAAGCTCGCGGTACATCAAGATTGTGCCAAATCAAGAACACGAGAGAGAGATCAAACACATAGCTACTGGTACATACCCTCAGCCCCGAGGGTGAACTACTCCCTCCTCGACATGGAGAGCGCCGGGAAGATGAAGATGGCCACCGGTGATGGATCCCCCCCAATGGCAGGGTGCCAAAACAGGGTCCCGATGGGTTTTTGGTGGCTACAGAGGCTTGCGGCGGCGGAACTCCCGATCTAGGTTTCCTTTCGGGGGTTTCTGTGTTTATAGGAATTTTTGGCATCAGTCTCACGTCAGGGGGGGTCTCCGAGTCATCCGTGAGGTAGGGGGCATGCCCAGGGTGGTAGGGCACGCCCTCCACCCTCGGGGATGGCTCGGGACTCTTTTGGCTGAACTCTTTTACTCCAGGGGCTTCTTTTGGTCCATAAAAAATCATCAAAAATTGGCACGTCAATTGGACTCCGTTTGGTATTCCTTTTCTGTAAAACTCAACAACAAGGAAAAAACAGAAACTGGCACTGGGCTCTAGGTTAATAGGTTAGTCCCAAAAATCATATAAAATAGCATATAAATGCATATAAAACATCCTAGATGGATAATATAATAGCATGGAACAATCAAAAATTAAAGATACGTTGGAGACATATCAAAGCTCCCCAAGCTCAACTCCGCGACTTCCACAAGCTACTACGACCTCAACACCAACCATGAATTCCTTTCTATGGGACTCAAGAACCCGAGGATTATCTCGAGTGGGAGCGCTTGATGGACGACTACCTCAACCTACATCAAGTTCGTCCCAAAGATCAAGTGAAGTGCACCACAAAGAACTTTCACGACTACGCATCGGCATAGTGGCTTCACATACCTTTGGAGAGCTATGACTTGAGGTTGCCCAAGACGAAGAGAGCTTTGCTGCGAGAGTTCGTGCCTCCAACCTACACAGAACAACTTCTACGCCAATTGGAGAACACCATCCAAGGATACAAGTCCATCGACGAGTACTTCAAAGAGATAAATCATGCCTTGCGACGAGCCGGCGTGGATGACCCAATTTCGATGAAGTTCCACTTCATGATGGCATTGCACAACGACATCTCCAAGACTATCTTCCTCGAGAACTACAAGTCCCTCGACGACTACTACATTGGTGCTCTTAAGGCGGACCAAGAACTCATGAAGGCCAAGGCTATTCGACCCCAAGCACACCTCTCGAAGAACAAAATCCAAGACGACGAGCATGACGCTAGTACCACCAAGATGTCCAAGCCCGATGAGCTCCAAGACAATGCTCCCAAGTTCGACTTCACCTCCATCCCTCTTTGATGCATTGATGGCGCTGAGTCTACTTCGACTCTTTTTCAAGAAGGTGCGGCGACGACTACGACTATGGAGCCAATCAAGGAACAAGCTTTGGAGGCGAACAACATGGTGACGAGCAAGGATGATGCTTCCATCTTAGGAGGCGAGAGTGATGATGTGCCATCTTCGGCCTTCATCCATGGCGACGGTGACGAGATGGTTGAGCATGGGATTTTCCCTTCGACCACGGCGACGTATGATGACTTGAGTGACTTTTTCCACCATATTAAGAGTAAGAGTGACTTCACCACTAGCCACATATATGATGTGTTGCCCCAATTCCCATGAGAGGAGAGCCACAACCCCCACCACTTGAATGATATGAGTGTGTAACGCCCACGATGCGGCTATATCTCCCACGTGTCGAGAGACGACTTAGAGGCATAACCGCATTGTGGTTTTGTCGCGAGAAGGGTCATCTTCACACAATCCCATGTAATGAACAAGAATGGGATAACGAGAGTTGGCTTACAATCGCCACTTCACATAATACATAAATATAATACATACATCATCCAAAATCCACACATAGACCGACTACGGTCAAAATCCATATGAAAATAAGATAACCCAAATGCTAGATCCCCGATCGTCCCAACTGGGTTCCACTACTGATCATCAGGAAAAGACACATAGTAATGACCACATTCCTCATCAAACTCCCACTTGTGGTCGATTGCGTCATCTGCACTGGCATCGTCGGCACCTGCAACTGTTTTGGTAGAATCTGTGAGTCACGAGGACTCAGCAATCTCACACCCGCGAGATCAAGACTATTTAAGCTTATAGGAAAGGGATGGTGAAATGAGGTGGAGCTGCAGAAGGCACTAAGCATATATGGTGGCTAACATACGCAAAAGAGAGCGAGAAGAGAAGCAACGGAACGGTCGTCATCTAGTAATGACCAAGAAGTGATCCTGAACTCCTACTTACGTCAAACATAACTCAAACCGTGTCCACTTCCCGGACCCGCCGAGAAGAGACTATCAGGGCTACACACGCGGTTGATGTATTTTAATTAAGTCAAGTGACAAGTTCTCTACAACCGGACATTAACAAATTCCCATCTGCCTCATAACCGCGGGCTCGGCTTTCGAAAGATAATACCCTGCAGGGGTGTCCCAACTGAGCCCATCATAAGCTCTCACGGTCAACGAAGGATAAACCTTCTCCCGGAAAGACCCGATCAGTCTCGGAACCCCCGGTTTACGAGACATTTCGACAATGGTAAAACAAGACCAGCAAAGCCGCCCGATGCACCGACAAATCCCGATAGGAGTTGCACATATCTCTTTCTCAGGGCACACCGGATAAGTCAAGCTACGAGTAAAACCAGTCCTCGAGTTTCCCCGTGGTGGCCCCGCAGGCTGCTCGGTTCGGACCAACACTCGATGGAGCACTGGCCCGGGGGGTTAAAATAAAGATGACCCTCGGGATCGCGAAAACCCGGGGGAAAAGGCTTAGGTGGCAAATGGTAAAATCAAGGTTGGGCCTTGCTGGAAGAGTTTTATTCAAGGCGAACTGTCAAGGGGGTCCCATAAATCACCCAGCCGCGTAAGGAACGCAAACTCAAGGAACATAATACCGGTATGACGGAAAACTAGGGCGGCAAGAGTGGAACAAAACACCAGGCATAAGGCCGAGCCTTCCACCCTTAATAAGAGATATTGTGATATCCCAGCAATATCCATGTTCCAACACGGAACCAACTTCAACTTCACCTGCAACTAGCAACGCTATAAGAAGGGCTGAGCAAAAGCGGTAACTTAGCCAAACAACGGTTTGCTAGGAAAAGGATGGTTAGAGGCTTGACATGGCAATATGCGAGGCATGATATAGCAAGTGGTAGGTAGCGCAACATGGCAATAGAGAGAACAACTAGCAAAGGGAAGATATAAGTGATTTCGAGGGTATGGTCATCTTGCCTGCAAGGTTCTCAGAGTTGTCGAAAGCTTGATCCTCGTAAGCGTACTCAACAAGTTCCTCGTTCACGAACTCGTCTCCCGGCTCTACCCAAGACAAGAACACAAGCAATGGAACCACAATCAATCACGGGAAATGCACAAGCAAAACATGATGCAATACATGAATGATATGCAAAATATGATATGCGATGCATATGCGTGCTCCGGAAGGGAAATGATGAACAAGGCAGTAACTTGGAAAACCAAGCATGCCACTGGAAAGATGAGATGATTTCGGTCGAAATCGATATAAAGATCACCGGAAACGGATGCACGGTTTGCAAATGGCAAGCAAAACAAGAATGACACGAATCTGAGATTAACAACATGATAGCACTTAGAATACATCAAGAAACTATGCTACAACACTCCAACGTAGCAACAAAGCATATGGCAGTAATCTAGGGGTGATTCTTGACAAAAGATGAACACTGAGCTACGGCTAGTTCAGACCACAGCAGCTTCAAACAGGCATGGCAAAAGTGCAAAAGATAACAGGTTCACAGACTTGCCTGAAACAGCATCAGGTAGCAATGTTCAGAGCAAGAAATCAATATGCTACAGGAATTTAACATGGAGAAACAAGGAATGCAGTATTCTAATAAATGCATATGACAAAAGTCCCTCACTGACCATAAGACAAAAAGGACCAGAAGATATGATGGCAACCATGTAAACATAGCAAGTTTCGTTAACACTTTTCAGACTTAGCAGAAAACAGAGCATGGCAGAAACAGACATTATGAGGGCATCTTTGTGAGCTTCATGCACTCACCACAAAGCAATGCATGACAAAATAAGCATACCTACAGCAATATAGAATATTTATGAAGCTAACCAAGGCAAGAAAAAGTACATATCATAAATGAAAACTACTACAACAAGCTTGGCAAAATTGAATAACACGTAAACAATCTGCCAGAAATATTTTATAGCAAAAGTAGAGCAAGATTGAGTCATGCTATGGCGCTCCATAATTGCAAACAAAGGCATGAATGGATCAATTACAATAATATGTACAAAACATCCTTACTGAACATCTCCAAAATAAGCATGGATCTCTCTGAAGACATATGGATAGATGGCAACAAAATAACAGCAGTCACAGACTTGGAGAAATCACTAGGCCCTGAAACAGAAACATTACGGAGCCTAGTTTGGATGCTTGTGCTAGTCACCACAGAGATCAGAAAAAATACATGGCATACACCTCTGTAAAGATGGCATGGCATACAACAAAACACATGTATAGCTCATTCCCATAAGATGCATAGATTAAATGCAACAAAAATAACAAATCCTCAAGTTCTGCTAAATAACAGCAGATAACAGCAACTAGCACTCTTGCACCAGAGATTTGGGCATCAAGATGGACTCAAATGAACATGGTGCAATAGAACAAAATGAAGAGCATCCTCAGACGAACATTTTGATATATTACACACGTGAAACAAATCTATATGCAGAGAGTTACGATGCAATGAACAGGGGCATATATCATAAAAATCTCAAGACTTAGAAAAATCGGGGAGGAGAGGAAGTCAACCCTCGTCTCTTCCAGATCCGATCGGATCGAGGCCGAACTCGGCTCGCCGGCGCTGGGGCTACCGGAGCCGGGGAGGAGGAGGCGCTGGCGGGGAGAGGACGGGGCGCCGGAGAGGAGGGACGGGGAGGCGGCGCCGACCGGAGTGGTCGCGGGGAGGCGTCGGGCGGCGGAGGCGGGCGAGCTCGCCGTTGCGGCGGCGCGGCGACGATGGCGGCGGAGGGCGGCGCCGGACC
>NC_057805.1:257203049-257212227 GCF_018294505.1 Triticum aestivum
GCGATGTGGGCGCGGGGCGCCACGTGCCGGCATCCCATTGGCTGCGGGCGCCGGCGGCTTCTGTCCGGCCCCGGGCGGACGTGTCCGGCGGCGCGGAGGAGCGGGTTAGGGTTTGATCTGCGAATGTATTTCGGGAGGATGCATATATATAGGTAGAGGGAGCTAGGAGACTCCAAACGGAGTGCAGTTTTCGCCCACACGATCGTGATCGAATGACCTAGAGCATGGAAGAGACTTAGAGGAGTTTTGGGCTGTTTAGAGAGGGGTATTGCTGCAACACACAAACGGACTTTGCGGTTGCCCGGTTAACCGTTGGAGTACCAAACGACCTCCAAATGGAACGAAACTTGACCGGTAGTCTACCGGTGGTATACCAAGGCCACTTGGCAAGCCTCGGTCCATTCCGAGAATGTTGAACACCCGCTCACGAAAAGAAGACAAGAGGGATGCACCGGAGGAGGTGGGAGTGCAAAACGGACAACGGGGAAAATGCTCGGATGCATAAGACGAACACGTATGCAAATGCAAAGCCCATGATGACATGATATGAGATGCATGACATGAACAAAATGCAAAACGAAAGACAAAACCCGACCACGAAGGGAATATCATAACACATAGCCGAAAATGGCAAGAGTTGGAGTTACAAATATGGAAAGTTACATCCGGGGTGTTACAACACTCCGCCACTACGGGAGGATCTCGTCCCGAGATCTAGGACTGAAAGAACTCCGGATATTCGGAACGGAGGTGGTCCTCGCATTCCCAGGTGGCTTCTCAGTCGGAATGGTGCGACCACTTCACTTTCAGGAATTTGATTGACTTGTTGCGAGTCTTGCGCTCAGTTTCTTCAAGAATAGCAACGGGGTGCTCATGATAAGACAGATCTTCTTGAAGGTCAACCTCTTCGAAGTTGATGGTGCGCTCAGGAGTCTTGAAGCACTTGCGGAGCTGTGACACGTGGAACACATCGTGCACGTTCGCGAAGTTGGAAGGAAGCTCAAGTTGATAGGCGAGGTCGCCTCTTTTGCCAATGATCTTGAAAGGACCCACGTATCTAGGGGCAAGCTTCCCTTTGATACCGAAGCGACGAGTGCCTTTCATTAGAGAGATGCGGAGGTAGACATGGTCTCCGATCTCGAAAGCCACATCACGGTGCTTACTATCATAGTAATTCTTCTGGCGCGATTGCCCGGCTTTGAGATTTTCACGGATGACTTTACACATTTCTTCAGCCTCTGTGATTAAGTCATTGCCAAGAAGTTGGTGTTCACCAGTCTCTGACCAATTGAGAGGAGTACGACACTTTCTGCCATAGAGGATCTCGAATGGGGCCTTGCCTGAACTCGCTTGGAAGCTGTTGTTGTAGGAGAATTCAGCATATGGAAGACAATCTTCCCATTTCATGCCAAAGGAAATGACACAAGCCCTGAGCATATCTTCAAGAATTTGATTGACTTGCTCGACTTGGCCACTAGTTCGAGGATGGAAAGCTGTGCTGAAGCAAATGTTGGTGCCCATGGCCTTCTGGAAGGAGTCCCAGAACTTAGAAGTGAAAATGCTTCCACGATCTGAAGAAATCAATTGTGGAATGCCGTGCAAGGAGACAATCCTGGAGGTGTATAGCTCTGCCAACTGAGCTGCTGTGATAGACTCTTTGATTGGAAGGAAATGAGCCACTTTAGAAAGCTTGTCAATGACGACGAAGATAGCATCATTTCCACGCTTGGACTTGGGAAAACCAGTCACGAAGTCCATTTCGATATGATCAAACTTCCACTCTGGGATAGCAAGAGGTTGGAGGAGACCAGCTGGTCGTTGGTGTTCTGCTTTCACTCTTCGACAGACATCACATTCATTCACGAATTGAGCGATTTCTCGCTTCATTCGAGTCCACCAATACGACTGCTTGAGGTCATGGTACATCTTCGTACTTCCAGGATGAATGGAAAGAATAGAATTGTGCGCCTCGTTCATAATGACTTTCCTTAGATCACCTTTAGGAACCACAATCCAGTCCTCGAAGAACAAAGTGTCTCTGTCATCAATGCGATAGCACTTGTATTTGGAGAGACCCTTGTCGATACCACGTTTCACCTTCTTCACCATGGCATCAAGAAGTTGTGCCTCACGAATTTGATCTTCCAAATTAGGAGAGACTATGAGGTTGGCAAGAAAGCATTGAGGAACAACTTGGAGATTCAGCTTGCGGAAAGCTTCACAAAGATCTGGTTGGAATGGCTTGAGAATTAAGCTGTTGCAATAAGCCTTCCTGCTCAAAGCATCTGCAATGACATTGGCCTTGCCTGGAGTATACTCAATACTCGGATTGTACTCTTGAATCATTTCGACCCATCGAGTCTGCCTGAGGTTGAGGTTGGGCTGAGTGAAGATGTACTTAAGACTCTTGTGATCGGTGAATATGTCCACTTGTCTCCCCAACAAGAGATGTCTCCATGTTATTAATGCATGGACAACTGCCGCCAACTCAAGATCGTGAGTGGGGTAGTTCTTTTCATTGGGCTTCAACTGACGAGAGGTATAGGCCACAACTTTCTTCTCTTGCATTAACACAGCATCGAGACCTTGAAGAGAAGCATCACAGGAAACTTCAAATGGCTTGGATTCGTCAGGAGGAGTTAAGACAGGAGCTGTGACGAGTTTCTCTTTGAGAGTGTTGAAAGCAACGTCACACTCAGCAGACCAGACATACTTCACATGCTTCTGGAGGAGGTTGGAAAGAGGCTTTGCTATCTTAGAGAAATTCTCAACGAATCTTCGGCAATAGCTTGCAAGACCAAGAAAACTGCGGAGCTGCTTGACATTATGAGGAGGTTCCCAATTCACAATTGCAGACACCTTCTCGGGGTTAACAGCGATGCCCTTGGCAGAGATGATGTGACCAAGGTAAAGAACTTCATCGAGCTAAAACTCACATTTTGAAAACTTCGCATAGAATTGATACTCTCTGAGCTTGTCGAGCACCAATCACAAATGTTTGGCATGATCCTTCTTATTCTTGGAGAAGACCAAGATATCATCGAGATACACCAGGACAAATTCATTGGTATAGGGGTTGAAGATGAAATTCATCATCCGAGAGAATGTTGGAGGAGCATTGACAAGGCCGAAAGACATGACAGTATATTCATAAGAACCAAAGCTTGTTCTGAATGCTGTCTTGGGAATATCTTCTTCACGAATGCGAATCTGATGATAACCCATACGAAGGTCAAGCTTGGAGAATACTTTAGCACCTTTGAGTTGCTCGAATAGCTCATTGATGTTGGGAAGTGGATACTTGTTCTTGATTGTCTTCTTATTCAATGGACGGTAGTCGACACAAAGTCGGTCCGTGCCATACTTCTTCTGGAAAAAAGAACACCACAACCCCATGGAGAAGAACTCGGTCTGATCAAACCCAGACGCTCTTGTTCATCGAGCTGTTTCTTCAATTCCTTCAGCTCCTTGGGTCCAAGCTTGTATGGACGCTTGCAAACGGGTTCAGTGCCCGGCTCAAGATCGATAACGAACTCAACTGGCTGGTGAGGAGGCATACCCGGAAGCTCTTCTGGAAAGACATCTTGATACTCACAAACGACTAGAATTTGAGAGATGGCATTCAATTCGCCCTTCATTGAGAGAAAATAACCCAATGGTTTCATCACGAGCGGCATAAATGATAACATCCTCAGAAGTGTGTGTCAATTGAATTTCCCTGGCAGCACAATCAAGTTGAGCCTCGTGCTTAGAAAGCCAGTCCATCCCGAGAATTAGATCAATATCCGAGTCACCAAGAACAACTGGAGAAGACAGAAATTTATAGTTCCCCATCTTGATGGAAACATCCGGAACCACCAAACTAGAACTCAAACGTTTACCCGGAGAAACGACATCCATGGGTTTACCCAGATGTGAACAAGTGAAATCATGCTTGGCAAAAAACGGTCTTGACATTAAACAAAGCGAAGCACCAGTATCAAATAAGACTTTTGCAGGAATATCATTAACTGAGAGATTACCCATTATCACATCAGTAGATTCCTCCGCTTGAGCTGCATTCATCATGTTCACCTTTGCAGACTTGGGATTATGCTTGACCACTGCATTGCTGGAAGATCTCACAGGAGGAGGAGGCGGAAGGCGCCTTTGGTTGAAGCACTTGTTAGCGTAGTGACCTTTCTGCTGACACTTGTTGCAAGTCACCTCTGAGAGTGGACGATGATAAGGAGCATTGGACTTTGGAGCTTGATTCTAAGACTTGTTCTGATAGCCAGGGTTGGAAGAGTGGGAAGATCCATGGCCACCTTTGTACTTCTGCTGGTAAGGCTGGCGAAACGGAGGAGGAGGAGGCAACCAAAACTTCTGTTGCTTAGCAGCCACAAGTGAGGAAGAAGAAGACTGAACTGCGTCCCTGACTCTCTTCTTAGAAGCCTCACACTTGAGCTGAGCAGCCTCTTGCTTCAGTGCCATGTTATAGAATTGATCAAACTGAGTAGGCTCAACAAGAACAAGAGCTAACTGCAGATCCTCTCTAAGGCCACCTCTGAAGTGATAGATCATGCTCTTTTCATCAGGAACGTCTTGTTTAGCAAAGCGAGCAAGTTTCTGAAACTGGATGTTGAATTCATACACAGACATGTTGCCTTGCTTGAGATTGCGGAACTCCTCACGCTTACTCTCAACAACACTTTGTAGAATGTGGTGCGCTTTGAAATCCCGACAGAAGTCAGTCCAAGTGATCACACGACCTCCTCTGGAATCTTTGTATTGTTGATACCAATCAGCAGCTTGGTCCTTGAGCTGAAAAGAAGCGAACTTGACATAGTCCGCAGGCCTGACATTGCTACATTCAAAATGCTTGTTGATGTCCACGAGCCAATCATCGGCATCCGTGGCCTCGGCACAGTAGCTGAAAGACTTGGGCTGATTTGCGAGAAACTGGTTGAGAGTAGCGAAGTGAGGCTGATTGTTGCCTTGGCCTTGATTTCTTTGATTGCCTTGCCCTTGGGTGCGTTCTTGCAAGAGTTGCAGAATCATCTGAGCATTGGCGTTGGTGGCTGCCATGATAGCTTGCCATGCCTTCGGAGGCGGAGGTGGCGGCGGAGGGTTCGCCTGACTCCCTTCATTGCGATCCGGATTCTGACGCGTTGGCGGAGCCATCCTGAAGAGGGTGACATCCGTTAGGATCGTGATAGACAAGTTGGCAAGTAGAATCAACGGATAGAAATTGCAACAGATAGTCTTCACAATAAACATTCGAACGAGGATGAACGAATGAATTCCATAGTAAATCATCACACTTCCATTAAGTTGAGAAGCCACTTAGAAAAAGGTATGGAATCAACATTTGACTTCGAAGCAACTCGAATACCACAATTCAAAACAAAACCAAGTATTGGCTTGCAGAATAAGCCAGAACAAACATATGATAGAGATTTCGTCCGAAGTTTTCGTGGTGGGGCCCACACGGGCTCGATCGTACAGCACCATCATGTACAAGGCAGTGCACATGACATACGAAGCGTCCCCGAGTCGGCATAGCCAAGGACTCTTTAAGACACTATGAGACCACTGTAAAACCAACCGTGGAAAGGAGGACCACTAGACGTCGAACCCCAATCTCATATCATGCATCTGTCGGAAAGATATCCTAGGAGCTACTTGAATTCCCACTTATAAACTCCCGAAACTTTCTGGTTATGCAATCTGGTGTTGGGGATACAGGGGACACAAAATATATCACCCAAACAAGCAATCCCTAGATCCAGCTGTATCCATCCGTCAACACATAACCAAGAAACCTTCGCAAATCGTGTACCTCAACCTTCGAAAAGCATCCGTTATACTAGTTATGGCAATACTCCCGAACTCCCACCCCAGTACTGGGTGGCGTCGAGGTGATCTCACCAACAACTGCATAAAAGAGATTTCGATGTCGGCGAACCTCAGGTATTCCAGAACTGCAACGATAAAATTGTGACGACAACACCTCGGAGCTCAACTCCCCGGGACACTGCCACAACCCCTACATGTCAGGAGGCACCAAGAACAATGTTCTCGTCACAAAACCATCGGAACGATTCCAAGATACCCGCGTGATCCTAAATTTTTTTTGTGAAGTTTGAGGAGAGAAGAGTCAAAACTTCTACGTCAGGAGGCCTCACCAGAGCGACGAAGGGACTGAGGAGTAAAAAGAATCCTACTCTCCGATATATATAATCCTAAGACTCAAAACATTTTTGTTCTAGACTCAACAACGCCAGCGATTCGATCAAGTAGTGGGCTCCTAAGTCGGGGATGGCTCTGATTACCAACTTGTAACGCCCACGATGCGGCTATATCTCCCACGTGTCGAGGCACGACTTAGAGGCATAACCGCATTGTGGTTTTGTCGCAAGACGGGTCATCTTCACACAATCGCATGTAATGAACAAGAATGGCATAACGAGAGTTGGCTTACAATCGCCACTTCACACAATACATAAATATAATTCATACATCATCCAAAATCCACACATAGACCGACTATGGTCAAAATCCATATGAAAATAAGATAACCCCAAATGCTAGATCCCCGATCGTCCCAACTGGGCTCCACTACTGATCATCAGGAAAATACACATAGTAATGACCACCCTCATCGAACTCCCACTTGAGGTCGATTGCGTCATCTGCACTGGCATCGTCGGCACCTGCAAATGTTTTGGTAGAATCTGTGAGTCACGAGGAGTCAGCAATCTCACACCCGCGAGATCAAGACTATTTAAGCTTATAGGAAAGGGATGGTGAAATGAGGTGGAGCTGCAGCAGGCACTAAGCATATATGGTGGCTAACATACGCAAAAGAGAGCGAGAAGAGAAGCAACGGAACGGTCGTCATCTAGTAATGACCAAGAAGTGATCCTGAACTCCTACTTACGTCAAACATAACTCAAACCGTGTCCACTTCCCGGACTCCGCCAAGAAGAGACCATCACGGCTACACACGCGGTTGATGTATTTTAATTAAGTCAAGTGACAAGTTCTCTACAACCGGACATTAACAAATTCCCATCTGCCTCATAACCGCGGGCACGGCTTTCAAAAGATAATACCCTACAGGGGTGTCCCAACTTAGCCCATCATAAGCTCTCACGGTCAACGAAGGATAAACCTTCTCCCGGAAAGACCCGATCAGTCTCGGAATCCCGGTTTACAAGACATTTCGACAATGGTAAAACAAGACTAGCAAAGCCGCCCGATGCACCGACAAATCCCAATAGGAGCTGCACATATCTCTTTCTCAGGGCACACCGGATAAGTCAAGTTACGAGTAAAACCAGTCCTCGAGTTTCCCCGTGGTGGCCCCGCAGGCTGCTCGGTTCGGACCAACACTCGAAGGAGCACTGGCCCGGGGGGGTTAAAATAAAGATGACCCTCGGGCTCGCGAAAACCCGGGGGAAAAGGCTTAGGTGGCAAATGGTAAAATCAAGGTTGGGCCATGCTAGAGGAGTTTTATTCAAGGCGAACTGTCAAGGGGGTCCCATAATCACCCAACCGCGTAAGGAACGCAAACTCAAGGAACATAATACCGGTATGACGGAAAACTAGGGCGGCAAGAGTGGAACAAAACACCAGGCGTAAGGCCGAGCCTTCCACCCTTTACCAAATATATAGATGCATTAGTTAAATAAGAGATATTGTCATGTCCCAACAATATCCATGTTCCAACACGAAACCAACTTCAACTTCACTTGCAACTAGCAGCGCTATAAGAAGGGCTGAGCAAAAGCGGTAACTTAGCCAAACAACGGTTTGCTAGGAAAAGGATGGTTAGAGGCTCGACATGGAAATATGGGAGGCATGATATAGCAAGTGGTAGGTAGCGCAGCATGGCAATAGAGCGAACAACTAGCAAAGCGAAGATAGAAGTGATTTCGAGGGTATGGTCATCTTGCCTGCAAGGTTCTCAGAGTTGTCGAAAGCTTGATCCTCGTAAGCGTACTCAACAGGTTCCTCGTTCACGAACTCGTCTCCCGGCTCTACCCAAGACAAGAACACAAGCAATAGAACCACAATCAATCACGGGAAATGCACAAGCAACATGATGCAATACATGAATGATATGCAAGATATGATATGCGATGCATATGCATGCTCCGGAAGGGAAATGATGAACAAGGCAGTAACTTGGCAAACCAAGCATGCCACTGGAAAGATGAGATGATTTCGGTCGAAATCGATATAAAGATCACCGGAAACGGATGCACGGTTTGCAAATGGCAAGCAAAACAAGAATGACACGAATCTGAGATTAACAACATGATAGAACTTAGAATACATCAAGAAACTATGCTACAGCACTCCAACGTAGCAACAAAGCATATGGCAGTAATCTACAGGTGATGCTTGACAAAAGATGAATGGATCAATTACAACAATAGCTACAAAACATCCTTACTGAACATCTCCAAAATAAGCATGGATCTCTCTGAAGACACATGGATACATGGCAACAAAATAACAGCTGTCACAGACTTGGAGAAATCACTAAGTCCCTGAAAACAGAAACATTACGGAACCTAGTTTGCATGCTTGTGCTAGTCACCACAGAGATCACAAAAAATACATGGCATACACATCTGTAAAGATGGCAGGGTGTACAACAAAACACATGTAGAGCTCATGCCCATAAGATGCACAGATTAAATGCAACAAAAATAAAAAATCCTCAAGTTCTGCTAAGTAACAGCAGATAACAGCAACTAGCACTCTTGCACCAGAGATTTGGGCATCAAGATGGACTTAAATGAACATGGTGCAATAGAACAAAATGAAGAGCATCCTCAGACGAACATTTTGATATATTACACACGCGAAACGAAGCTATATGCAGAGAGTTACGATGCAATGAACAGGGGCATATATCGTAAAAATCTCAACACTTAGAAAAATCGGGGAGGAGAGAAAGTCAACCCACGTCTCTTCCAGATCCGATCGGATCGAGGCCGAGCTTGGCTCGCCGGCGCTGGGGCTGCCGGAGCCGGGGAGGAGGAGGCGCTGGCGGGGAGAGGACGGGGCGCCGGAGAGGAGGGACGGGGAGGCGGCGCCGGCCGGAGTGGTCGCGGGGAGGCGTCTGGCGGCGGAGGCGGGCGAGCTCGCCGGCGCGGCGGCGCGGTGACGATGGCGGCGGAGG